>NC_056741.1:657799984-657847484 GCF_019279795.1 Protopterus annectens | reverse complement strand
TGTGTGTGTGTAGATATATATAGTATATATATATATATATATATATATATATATATATATATATATGCTGTAAATGCACAAATATACATATATGTATATATTCTGTACAGATATAGATAAAGATATAGCTAAATATATAGATAGATACATATAGAGATATGTAATTGCTTGTTTATTTGGTTATTTATTTGTACAGTGGGTATCAAGAGGCCACAGCATGTGATCATAAAACAAAGCATATCCCTCACATACTTGTACACAGGAGACCACCTCTAGAGGAAAAGGAATCAATCTTTGTAGACTAGCCAGTTTTCATCAAGCGTGTCTGAATATTTTTCAAAATAATCAAAGGTGAATCACACTTTATTTAATCAACATTTTATTGTTCCATTAACTGTGTTAGTAAATTCCTCTCAAAACCATTTTCAACCAGGTGTGACTCAGGCCAAGTATGAGCAACAACATAAAGTAAAACTGTACGGGAATAGCTGTGTACAATAACCATGTTAATAGTTACAAACCATAACATGTAATTCATTCATCTATTGCTCGTGAGTCACATCCTATTACTATACTAACAGTATGAACAGACACTGCTATTGTTATCTACAGAGCCTGTATGGCAGGTAGGACTGAATGACAATTGCCATGACTTTCTTCTATATCACACTAACACACTACATGCAAACCTATAAGCAATTTAGAGTCATCCATCTACTTACAAATCATTAGAAGGTGAGTAGAAATCAAAGAATGTGAAAATAAACAATGAAAACCCAAGTAGGATATGCAGATGCCACAGAGAAGGAACCCTACCCAGGAACCGAACAAAATAACTTTTTGCTATGAAGCAACAATGCAACTCCCTCTGCCAATGTGCCACACGTGGCATAGAATAGCACTGTGATAATTTTTAGTAACATACTTTTTGACATAGGTGCTATTCACTCGAATATTAAAGTACCAACTTTTGCCCAACATACAGACACCAGACAACTTTTATGAAGAATAAATCATCATTTTGATGGAAATTACATAAAATCAAAACATTCCTTACAGGAAGCATTAATATAGCATTTTGTAATTACATATATCTATCCAAAAAAAAAAAAACATTTAAATGTGATTGTCCAGCATGATTTGTAAAGGGGGACCTAAATGCTACATTAAATGAGTAAACTGATAAATTGGGCCATTATATTTAAATGTATACGTAAGTTATGTTCTAACTTTATACAATTTGTGGTATTGGCATATTGCCCCCCTGTATGCATGGGATTTTTCTGGGCAGTTCAGTTTCCTCTTACCTCCCAAATATATGTTGTTTGATTGGTTACACTAAAGAATGTATACATACTCTGTTCCTCCATCCTTTAAATATATAGTCCAGATCATGACAACAAAGGGTGTAAAGGTCAACACACTTACCCAGTCAACAAAGGTAAATAATGCATACAAATAATATATAAAAATACATAAAATAATTTTATTAGCTCACACCTAAATTCATTTCTCAGAACATAATTATTTGAATTTAAAGTCAATGCAAAGTTCACTAATAGCTTTCATATGGGTTTCCAAATGCATAATTCTTTGCAATAATGTGCATCTTCTGCTTACAGTAGCCTCCAGTCACGCACCCTTTCTGCTTGCAAGAATGGATAGTAAACAAGCTAGGAAGAACAAATTTTAGTCCTGTTCTTTTTTCCTAGATATTCACTAGGGACCAGATTCCGAAAGAGTTGCTTCCAGGGAAAGTCTGCTGTGATCCCAAAAGACTTGCTCTTGGTGTAAGTGATTTACTTTAGTGTAAGGCCTATCTAAAAAAGGCTTACACTAGATGTAAATGACTACTTACATTGAGAGCAAGTCTTTTGAAATCAAGCCCTATCAATAATTAATTCAAACACAGATATGCATGCATATGGGTTACATCCCATAGTTGAGCACAAGATTGTATGTATTATGGTTACCCGAATTTTACCATTCAGGGAAATACCGCCTTATGCGATATTACCCACTGTAGAGTAACCTGCTTATTGTAGAAGGTAAAAATAGTCCACAAAAACACAAAAACTAACAGGCCAAAGAAAAGACCCAGAAATGTCAAAGCAGATTTTTGTGAATAAGGATGCAGTTATGCATTGCTACTGTTATGCAAAAAGCCTAGAATTTCCAGACAGGGGATATCTGGCAAAAGTAAGAGAGAAATATGACAAAAGAAAAATATTTTTTCCTGATCCCCTTCAGTAAAACACAACACACCAAAAATGACATTTGATGACCTTTTATTAAACTTCCATTAACATAGCCTTATTGCATCATTTCAGTTTATCAATCACAACATGAACATCTTTGTAACCATTCATCAGGGCAGAGTATCCTCATTCATCCTGCCCGAATAAGTAGCGTCATTACCACTGCTCACTTATTTTTATTAATCAAAGCAAGGTCCTATTGCTTGCTTTCACCCCCCCCCCCAAATCCTTTGCATCAAACACTCAATAACAGAGTGGGAACAGAAGAGGGACAGGCCTTCAACTCTTCTCTGCCTAAGCACTCAACCGCAATGGCAAACCAATAATGTACTCAAAAAGAGGGAGGCAGGGCAGGTAGTAAGATCACACCTAAATCTGATCCCTTTCCCAGCAACACTCACATAAAACCTGAAATAGCAGGAACACGACAACTGCCCCAAGAACCAGGCAACAACACCAAGCTGTAAAATGAAGGTAGTTTATTGACAGTCACTGACAAATTTAATTAATAAATGTTATTATTATAACAATTTTTATTTTTATATACTACTGTTATAATATATAAAGTTGTTTACATTTTTCTATGTTAATACTGGATGAATTTATAGGATGTATTTTGTGTCATTTCATTTTAATTTATACATATTTATTTATGTCAAAACGTAGAGCAAAGGTTAGATTCTTTTGCTACCAACTATATTCTTTTGTCATTTTGTGTGAGTTTTGTTTATTAGGATTTGATTGTGTGAATGTGCTTTAAATTCACTTGGAGGGGAATTAATTTGGAGAGGTTTTGATGATGATGTTAATTATTCAATTACTCAATTATTAAGTTGGTATAAAAGGGTTACAATGGAATTTATACACTGACTCTGAAGAAGCCAATTTTGGTGAAAGCGCTTAGTCAGTGACTGTAAATAAACTACCTTCATTTTACAGCTTGGTGTTGTTGCCTGGTTCTTGGGGCAGTTGTCGTGTTCCTGCTATTTCTACTTTTCTGCCCTGTGTTGGGATCTTTTTGTCACTCACATAAAACCTCTAAGCCCCACCCTATACCTAACATCCGCTCATCTTTCCCTTATTAGTTAACCCTTTTCGTCCCACAGCTCTACTCATCTCCTTCCCTTTCATCCTAACCTTAACATGTTTCCCCCCACCACCCCATCCCCTTCTCTTATCACCTTTACATAACCCCTTAAACACTAAAGATGTCCCAGGGCAAATGGGTTTGTAGACATGGTGACAAACCATGAACTAACATACAAAGACAAAAAACGAGCTAAGCCACACCAGGACCAAGACAGACCAGTTTAATACACAAAATTTAGCACTTTCAGCAGGGTATATCCAAAGACTTCTTCAGAATTAAATTACCACAATACTTTGCATCATTTAAATATCCCTCCCAATAGTCATGTAACTTAAACAATCCAGTTAAAAACCTTTAAAGAAACATCTTTGAAAAACTATTTAAATACAATAAAAATGCAGTTTTAAAACACTAGAAATAGACATGCTTTCATTCAACCCAGGGAAAACACGTGTATTTAATTTGATTTGCCACTTCAATTCTTTAAGTTCTAGCATATCATTCCAGGGAACCCCCCCCCCCCCAACATCTCTCAACACATGGTCAATTGCTATACATCCAAATTAATGTTTGGCATTTTCTAAAACATGTTTTGTCAAAGAGTTTTTGTTGCCATTCCTAATATCCAGATTGTGTTCATAAACACGCTCCCTGAATTTTCTCTGTGTCTTCCCAACATAAAAACAGTTACAATATTTACACAAAGCAAGGTAAACAATGTCCTTGGTATTACAGTTACAATAGAAATGTAAATGGATAACCATCCCATTCACATAAACCTTATTAAGTTTAATAAGATATCTGCAGTAATTGGTTTGTTCCAAAACTTCATTTGTCCCAGTCCCCTTCAATAAAACATAAAACACCAAAATTGCATTTGACAACTTTTTATTAAAATTCCATTAGCATAACTGTATTGCATCATTTCAATTTATTAATCACAACCTGAACATACTTGTTAACATTCGTCTTGGCAGTGTATCCCTGCTCACCCTGCCTGAATAAGCATCATCATCACCACTGCTCACTTATTTCTTCTAATCAAAGCAGCATCCTACAATCACTTTCATCCCCCAAACTCCTGCATCAAATACCCAACACCAGAGGGGGAAAAGAAGAGGGACAAGCCTGCCTCTCTTCTCCGCCCACCAGCCTGACTCAGGCTGTTACCCCTCACATACTGCAGGACTTTCATTAAACCCTCCAAAAATAAACCTAAATGTACATTAAACTGATCTAAACCAAATTCATTCAGGTGCACTCCATCCTCTCTGAACCAAACTGAGTCCATGTCATCAAAGTCCCTATGCTCTGTCATCTGAATACCCAAAGTAACCAGTTGCCTTACCGGCCTACAATTAACAAACCACTGAGTCCATTCTAAAGCCAAAAACTAACACCATTCATTGAAAATAAATGTGGCACTATTTCAGACCACACAATGCACAAACCCAGATATGACCTCTTCAAAGTAATCAGATCCTCTCTTGTCCTATATACCAACTGCCACTTTGGAATTATTCCCAAATCATCGCCTGCCAAGTGTACCACCAGCACTCAAGGAAACTCTATCCCTGACTGTATAAATGCAAACTTAGCCACGAGCTGGTTCCACCTCAGGTCTCTAATACTGTGCCATATGACTCTCCACCCAAAGTGACGCAAACCCAACTCATCGCCAGCCATACTAACTGCAGCCCATTTTGCCACCCAATGAATATATGAGAATGATCCAGGATGACAATCTCCTTACCTAAAAAATATTAATAATACTACAACCACTTTAGCCAATCATTTAATATAAGACAAAAATGCATTTGGAGATTAAAACCCCACCATGTTAATAACCTCAGCTAATCTGCTTTCCCTCGCTAAATGTGAGGCCCTACCTATGAGAAAGGAAAGAGTGGAAAACCTCTATCTCTGTTGGAAAACCCATACAATTGAAAGCCCTCCTCATCACATATAGAAACTGATTACCCATCATCATCTTACACCTTCTCGACTGAAAACACAAGTTTTCAGGGGTTTCCATATTGGTCCACAGAAGTCCAACCCACCAGACACATCCAATCATTCCTATGTTTCCCAAGAACTATCTTCATGCCCTTCCCTAACTGATTCATTTTAGATCTACTCATCCAAATGTGCACTGCCACAGAAAATACCATGACATCCCACCCAAGCTAATGATCTTAAACAACTCTGACACCCTAAATGCTCCATAGTACACCCATACGCACAAGGTTACCCACAAAGTATAATCCCCTGAATCACCAGCTACAGAAGCTAAACCCAACAATAAAACTTTCAAAACCTGTCTTTTCAATGGTCATCGCTTTTCCACATTTGCACCAACCACTCTATCCCATCCCCTCAACATACGAGCAACTGTCCGGGACTTATTTAAATCATGCAATCCTTACACCCATGCAAATATACTGATAAAGGCCAGGCCCACCTTGACTGACTGCACTGCCTTACCTTGCATCCAAGCCTGAGCCAAGTATTGCAATAATAGTTCCTCCAACCAAGCTCGCTCTTCCTCTGGCAGCTGCAAAACAAACTTAGCAAAAATCACATAATGCCCTACCATCCTGGTAGATGCTGCCCAAAACTGCTGCACTAACTGTCTGGTTACTTCAGCCCAATTTGTCCAATTTTCCACACATCATCTGGCAACACACACAGCTCATCTGCTGCCTTTGGAGTAGACTGCCAAAACCAGGAAAAATGAAAACAAGATGAAATATCAGCAATCTCATTCCTAATACTTGCTACATGCAAAACTGTAAAAGAAAAACTGATCAACAAGCTATGCAAAATCAACTTACATAATACTAAAAATAGCAATTCAGACTTTGCTGTCTGAACCGGCAAAATTCATACCACTGCAATATTATCTGAATGAAAAATAACCTTCTTTCTCCTCAACTTCTCCTGCCAAGCCAAAGACACTGCCCAAATTGATATCCTTCTTCCACTCATTCTTGGAATTTTCTGGCCAATGAGCTGCAAAACATGCACCACCAAATAATGCCCCCATTCCAATCCCCCCCACTACATCTGTAATCAATTGTAATTCCTCTTGACCAACCCAATCCCTCTGCCAAAATGAGACGCCATTAAACTGCTCCAAGAAGGACAAACAAAGTACTAGATCTGCCCTAGCCAGCTTTCTAATCCTTACCCAATAGTGTTTGCTTTTCCTCCCTTTTAGCAAAAATTCCACAAACCTACAACAGGTATGACCCTGGTGAACTGCCTAAAATGCAAAATTCAAAAGTCCTAAAATCTCCATATCATCCTTAATCTGCACCTTCTCTTTTAACTTCAACCATCCAATCTTCTTCTTCAAATGAGATAACTTCTCAACCGGTAGACAAAACAATCCATGTTCTGCATCCACTAGCAAACACAAGAAATCCAATGCCTTAGCCAGGCCTTTCAGCTTCTGCCTAGCCAATGGGATACTCAATTCTTCACCCTTCCCCAAAACCTCTTGCATACCTTCCAACACTTTCCCAATCCCCTCTCCTACTATTAGGAAATTATCTAGGTAATGTACTGCCCTCTGAGTGCCCACCCACTGCTGCCAAATCCAATGGAGTGCAGTGCTCAACTTCTCAAAAGTATTACAGGCTACCAAGCATCCCATTGGCATAGCTTGTGAAAATAAAACTTGTTCGCAACCACTATGCCTAACAATGGCCACTCTTCCTCCTGTACAAGAAGCAGTTGAAACATGGATTCAGAATCCTTCACCAACCATGGATCTTTAAATCCCTGAAAAACCTGCACTGCATCATCCAGAGATGCATAACTCACCTTGGCATCTTCTACTGAAATAAAATCGTAAACAGAGTTCCCTTCAGGGTAAGACAAATGGTGAATCAATCTAAATTAACCGTACAACTTCTTAGGAGTCAAATCTAACAGGGATACCTTAAAACTGCTAAAAGGGGGGCTGTCAACAGGGCCCAGTAACTTAGCTGCCCACCATTCCTTCTCCACCAAACCTTCCAAAATATCTTCCATACCTCACACTGATAGCAAATTCTTACAAACTTCTCTATCTCCTCCCACCCTTGATTTAAAAGAAAATCCCACAAAAAAAATCCATTAATTAATTTCTCCACAACAGCCAAATCAGAGACTTGCTTGAGCATATGCTGCAATACCTGCACCTTATTGGATGAATGCATCCCCTGGTCTTCCCATTATCCCCCGAAAGGACACCACCCCTACCCATGAAAATTCCCTGTACCTCACAGACTTTGAAATCCCTGAAATAAAGAAGGTAACCCACCCAAATCTGTCCAAAGCAAACTTGAACAGACCACATTACCTTCCTGCCAGCCACACTGCACTGCTGGATGCATTCCCACACAATTTAACCAAGTGTGAGAGAACCTGCACGCCACCCACGAACACCGCCTGCATTAAAGGCCCAACACACATCTGCCCCTTCACCTCCTAATGTACCTTGTCTGCTAACAGCACCAAAGCTACCCATCATAGTGGCTAGCCATATGTCAGGCTGCCCAACCTCCCAATGAAGTGACTGATCGACCAATTTCCACTTACAAAATGTCTGATCCTACCATAACCGAGGGTTACCCAGCCATAGATACTGAGCCTCATGGAAGATGAGAAAATACTCCAAGCATGGCAGGATCAAGGCAATATCTTTCTCCAACCAAACCGCCATCTAGTACACAAATCCTAGCACCCAATTTTTCCATGTTCTTGGATGCAGCCTACTTACTCTCCTCCACCCCAAGGCTCCGAAAGCTGCCAGAAGATCTTTGCTTTTCACAGTTTCTGATTCCAACAAGCATTGAACCCCTACCACATCAATTATTTAAAAGATATTGACATACTCCCCTTCCATATCTTTTCTTTAACTGAGAATGGTATGTGTCAGGTCAGAAAGATTGTCCCAGTCCCTTGCCCCACAGTCTGTGTAGCTAACCAATCACCCGGGCAAATGCTGAATATCCTGACCCTTAATATCCTCTGCACAGGTGTTTTCTCTCCTTGAAGTTCTGCATATCAGCTTCACTTTCCTACTTTCCTTCCCTCTATGTAGATATATATATATATATGTATATATATGTCATTAATGAGCTCCTTCTGTCCACCCATCATGTTAAAGCCTTTACAGCAGAATCATCAGTATATCCTTTGACTTCACGTTCCCTCTCGCAGCTGTTAAGGTCATAATGCACATGTGCATCAATTGACCATTACATATCTAGCATCACGGCCCATGAAAACACTCAATCACCATCTGTAGCATTCCAATTGCAAGGTGCCATCATGGCTGCTCCACCACCACCAACATTACTGCCATAGACATTTTGGATGCTGCGACCATGCCAAAGTAGCAGACCTCTAAAATGACCCCATGCAACACTTGAGACCAACACAAAGTAGCAGACCTCTAAGTAGCCCCCACACAACATTATCCAAGGCACCAAGGGCTATTAACCCATAACTCAAAAAAGTGCAAAGTACCACAACTCACAAATGTGACAGCCAGCACACCAGCACACTACCTGTGAACCACCACTGAACACATCTCTTATGCAACAACCCCCCCCCCTGCAATTACCTTGATTAAACTCATAGAACTGAGCAGCTAACACTATCATTGTATGGAAAGACTTCAGTACATCACCGGACAGTTAAACCCAAAAGCCCCCTTTACCTACTAAACTGTATCTAACACCCAGCCTGCTATTGCTGCCTCTCTAAATGTATTCAATTCCCCTTAATGTTATTCAGCACAGCATGCCTTCCCACACACTTTAATACCACAATAACAAGTAGAAAGCCCCCAAGAAGAAGAGAAATAGAGAGAAAAAATGTAAGTAACCAAATTTCTACACTATACAAGCCATTGTTAACCCGAGGCCTACCTGTTCCAGATGTACCTACTGGTCATTTTGGATGTAGTACTTGCACTTATTCTTACTAACAAAAGCAGTGTCCTGTTGCTTGCTTTCATCCCCCAAACCCCTTTCATCAAACACCCAATACCAGAGTGGGAACAGAAGAGGGACAAGCCTGCCCCTCTTCTGTGCTTAAGCACCCATCACAATGGCAAATCGATAATGTCCTCAAAAAGAGGGAGGGAGGGCATGTAGCAAGATCACGCCTAAATCTGATCCCTTTCCCAGCTATACTTACATAAAACCTCTAAGCCCCACCTTACACCTGCCTCACTTCCTCTCAACTTCATCTTATTAATTAACCCTTCTCATCCCACAGCTCCATCCAACTCCTTCCCTTTCATCCTAGCATTAACATGTTACCCCCACCCTGCATCCCCTTCTCTTATCAACTCTACATAACCCATTAAACACTGAAGATGTCCCAGGACAAAATGGTTTGTTTCCAAACCTCATTTCAGAAGAAAAAACTGTCAAAGCTACAAAAAAAAAGCATTTGCTCCTTAATAGAACAGATCAACAACAACCAAAAAAAACATTATATAGACAAAAAAGCATTGAGATGTCTGAAAAAAAAGAAGCACAGAGAAAGTAAGAAAATGTAAAGAACAAAAATAAGAGATTTTTGAAAGGTTTAAAAAAGATACATGGACATGGAAAAGAAAACAGAACTCCAATATGGTGCATGCATACATAAAAGAGAAACCTAAACTAATGAATACAAAAAATTAACCTTCAAAGATATTTAAAGAGAAGTACAGACAGAGGCACATAGATATTGAAAATTGTACATTAGAAGAAATAAGATCACAAACTGAAGGTTTTTAGTGTGAAGAGTCCAACACAGTTAATGTCATGACATAATGGAAGAATGGGTCTTCAGATTAAGAAACAGCAGGTGGAGAAGGATGTATCCGAAAAAGATTTTCCACATGGTGATGCCCTGAAGACTTCTGTAAGAGATCCATATGAAAGTCCAGTTGAAGATAAATAGTGATGGAAGGGGCAGGAATCCATGGCAACCGTGAAGGTTATGCTGCAGCATGATGGATCAATGAGTCCACATATGGAGGAGCAACAGATGAAGAAAGATGTATGTGAAGAGGCTATATCCCAGGATAATGTTCTGAAACCTACTTTGGAAGACTTGGAGGTAACAGAAAGCAAAGAAGATGCTCTCAACCCAGAAGAAAATTATCTAAGGAAGACCTGTTTGACTTAATATAACAGTGATGGATGGACATATTAAGATAGATGGAAGAAATAGATTACAGAAAGTAAATAAGATCCAAAATGTTAGAAGAGTTGTAAAAAACATGAACACATTAATCAAAACTATTTAGAACAGATTTAGAGAAATGCATGTGCCATAATATGCTACAATGGAAACATTAAATAGCAAAAACGATAAACTAAGACACACAGTATCACTGTTGGAAGAACAGGTAACAGATAATCAAGAATCCTTAGAAAGATAGATGTGTTAAACCCAACTGACAATATCAAAATAGATCTGAATATGCGAAAAATGAACCGAAACTCAGCAAATACTTCGGTAGCACCAATTAGCGCTGAAATCACCAGCAACCATGGTAGGTGACAAACAGTCAGTTTAATATATCCACATCACGCCACAACGACAACGAATAGTGACAACATCAAACAAATAAAAATGGCAGAACACTGCTACAAACGGAATGGCAAATGAACTGGATAACGCCAAAAAATACAACAGTTGAGCGCTTTCAGCCAGCGTCTCTGGTCTTCATCAGAACTGTTGTAAATAGGCTGCATTAGATTTAAATAAATTCTTTGGAGCCAAAAAATTTTGTATCTTTAAAGATACAGTATACACATTTGAATTCTCCCAATTTCAACGTATTACATCAAGTTATGTGCATATACTGTTCATATAAAGTGAATACAAATACAGAAAGACATCAAAACACTGTGAAAGAGCTGTAAAAAATCCTTTGAATATACTTAAAAATAATTTGATTATGCTTTAAAATAATAAGCTCTAAAAATGATCTTTAAAAATAATGTTGTATAAGTCATTGGTACCATCTTATTTGTTAGACACTGGTATTCTTATTATAATATGTTGGTCGAGTACCAAACATCGTTAACGAGGCATAATTTAAATTGTTTACGTACTGATCTTGTGTAACAAATATGATTTACATACTGGTCTAGTATAACACTAATAATGGTTGTCACAAAATCTTCTCAAATAATCGGCCCCTATACTAGCCCTATAAGTGCGAAAATAAACAAATATTCAATAAATCAATGTATTAATAAATACTACAATCTATTCATGTGCAAATAATTATATAAAAATATATAGAAAAAAGTACATATGATCCTATCATTAGTGTCACAAATTAATGGTTTTTAAAAACACTGTAAGTATATATATTAATTGGTTCTATACATTGTCTATTGGAAACACTATACTATCAATGATTTGAATGTAAATGTAAATATAAATATAGATGTTAATATAAATATAAAGTTAAATATCAATTTTATTGTCAAATTGTCTAACAAATCAGATGGTACCAATGACTTATACAACATTATTTTTAAAGATCATTTTTAGAGCTTATTATTTTAAAGCATAATCAAATTATTTTTAAGTATATTCAAAGGATTTTTTACAGCTCTTTCACAGTGTTTTGATGTCTTTCTGTATTTGTATTCACTTTATATGAACAGTATATGCACATAACTTGATGTAATACGTTGAAATTGGGAGAATTCAAATGTGTATACTGTATCTTTAAAGATACAAAATTTTTTGGCGCCAAAGAATTTATTTAAATCTAATGCAGCCTATTTACAACAGTTCTGATGAAGACCAGAGACGCTGGTTGAAAGCGCTCAACTGTTGTATTTTTTGGCGTTATCTAGTTCATTTGCCATTCCGTTTGTAGCAGTGTTCTGTCATTTTTATTTGTTTGATGTTGTCACTATTCGTTGTCGTTGTGGCGTGATGTGGATATATTAAACTGACTGTTTGTCAACTTCCATGGTTGCTGGTGATTTCAGTGCTAATTGGTGCTACCGAAGTATTTGCTGAATATCAAAATAGATCAAGACTTACACTATTTTCAATAACAAACTATAAATATAAGCACAGACAGAAAAAGAAGGCATGCAGGTAAATATAAAGGACATAAAAATGGAAAAATAAACAAACACAGAAATTTGTCTAGTTGTGGAAAAATAAAAAAACAGTTTTGAGGTAAAATATAAAAAAAAACAGAGAACCTAGTGTTCTTAAAACTTTATTGATGAGCTCAGTTGCTATAATTTCCAAAAATCATGAAACCCAGATAGTGTTCCAAAGCAACAAGCCTTTATTTGTCACAGACAAGCAATCCTCAGTAACAAACAAATCAGAAAATAAAATATAAATAATCAAATATAAAGGAAAAGTACAAAATAAGTAATTCACTGATGTCCCAAAAAGGTTTTATAAAGAACTGTGACAAAGGAATAGACAACACCACCAAGAAAAGAAGTAAGTACATTTGATTTGGAGAAGTATTAATGAAGATCTTGTTGAACATAACAAAGATGCTGAATGGCTGTAAGAATTAAAATAAACAGTAAGGAACTCTAATATAGGGGATGTAAAATGTAATGATGTAACACAAATTGAGAGAAAATTAAGAAAAGCTCCTAAATGGAAAACCTGACGCCCAGATGCAGTACCAAACATCTACCCAAAGGTATTAACATCTTTACAAAAACAGTAAAGTAACTAGAGCAGGGCAGCAACTGCCCAAGCCAGAAAGTGTGTGTGTGTGTGTGGGGGGGGGGGGGGGCTCAATCAGCCAATCTGAATCTCGTTAATGCAATGTTTGTTTTTTTTTTTTTATTTTTAATAAACATAATAGATTAGAAGTTAACAGTTTTAGTTAGTACAGTAGACAGTCATTGAGGTACATAGTAAAAACATTGAGGTACATAGTCAAAAACTTAAAAAAATAAAGTTTTTTTTTTTACCAGTATCTGGGTTTACAAGCTTTTTAGGGCAAATTTGTTTATACTTACCTGAACATGTGACACAATTAGATTTAACCTGGAGTGTAACATCAGCATAGCCAGTTAGTTAAGTAGTGGGTTTTAAGGAGTTTTATGAAATGATTGAAGGAGGTGCTAGAAGTTATATGAATTGGTATCTGGGTTATATGGGATCTGAATGGTTAGGACAGGTGGGAGGGGGTGCTTGTCATGCATTTGGCCATCTGTTTGGTATGGCAGCAATAGAAATGGATGATTATTATTATTTTATTTCTGTTTTTTCTCTTCACTTGAGGAGCTGAGAGAGTAGGGTGCTGGTTTGTGGTACTGGAACAGGGCACTTGATGAGCCAGCTATGCTTGTGTACAGAAAGATTTATCCTTTGGTAAGAATTGCCTTTATTCATATCCTGAACAGACAATAACCTGGGTAACCCCAGAAAAAAAATGATAATCCTCATAAACAATGAACCTGCAAGTCATCTAAAGAAGTCTAGACCAATAACTTGCCTTCCAACAATATTATATACTGGAAATGAAGCAGACAGAGCTTATAGTCATTTAGAGAAAAAAAAAATCAATTATGGCAATGGAACAAAAAAGTAATCGAAGAAAGTCATATAGTTCAAAGGACCATTTGTTGCTAGATGAAACCATAATAGAGAGCCGTAAAAAAGGAAAGAATCGAAGTATGTCATGCAGAGTTTATAAAAAAAAAAATAAAAACATATGACAGCTTCCCACAATCATAGATAATAGAATGCTTACAGATGTACAAGATATACCCCATACTAACCAGCAGCATCGCAGTGACTATGAGGCAGTGGCAAACCACTCTGCTGTTAAACCATAGCAAAGGCAAACTATTAGCTAGGAATAAAAATTCAAAGTTGCTGATTTCAAAGTGATTCTTTGTCACCACTGCTGTTTGTCTTGCCTTTAACCCGTTAAGCTACTAACTTAGTAGGTTAGACTATGTTTAAAGCTTAATTTCTCAAAATCATCCTTTATGGATGATTTTAAAATGATATAGTTTATCAGACAAGGACATAAAAGCACAACTACAAAAGGTTAAAATATGCTCAGATACTATAAGAAAGACATTTGGTCTTGACAAATGTGGAAAAGTAACATTTAACAAAGTAGAACTAAAGCACCAAGAAAATATCATTAGAAATGGGCTCACACCAGTTGAGACACAGGCTGGGATGCTGGACACAGATGGACTTACAGGCCAGCATTGAGAGCTGCCTTCTTCAGATGATCCTGTGTAGGCATGATCAGATGATGCCTGACCCTACAATGGTCTAGTGGTTGAGTCCTGCTCTTCCAGAGAACCTGCAATTCATCAGAGCTGATTCTTTATCTGTCCAAAAACTTAGCCAGTATGGAGCTTGATGCCATCCTCCACTGCAGCCTCAACCATTTGCTGTCACTGTAGTTAGTTAACAGGTGTAGAACATGGATGTCTTCACCCCTCTCATAAACCACTCACATCCCCATCATTGGAGAGTGCACGAACCACAATAGATGGTGACTTTAGTGATGGTGCCTGGGTCTGCTAACCTTTTTCTTCCTCATCAGGTGGACCTGTAGAGTTGAGAATTAATGGAAAAAGTGCCATAGGTGTGGCATGTCATTGAAACACACTGAGTCTTAGGCAAGTTGCAATGATACATACCTCACCTTGATGACAGACATTCGCACCAAATGCAACATACCACAGCAACATTGAGATGTATCTCCTGATGAGCTGCAAGATAAAATTGCATACATTATTAGTAACTTATGAGGGTCATGTATTTATCCTGAAGGGGAGTAAACCATTTGCAGTGCATTTCTGGGTACCTTTTTAAACTCCGGCTTTGCATTCCCGTAGCTCTTTAGGATAACACTCCTTCAGGTCATGATGATAGTATTAACAGTTTTTCGACTGGCTCCAAAAATTATTGGATTCATTGGAAATGAGAACAAGAAAAATGACTCACAGTTATCAAATCTATATAAATAATAAAATGCAAGTGTTCATTTGTTCAAAATCTTAAATCTCCGAAAGTTCTTCACTGATTGCTTTGAAATTTTCACACAATGTTGCATTCGAATACGCGTGTGATTTTATATACCTACTATTATACAGATGTCACACGTTGCATTCAAATACGCGCATATTATATAGATGTCACACCTGTGATAGGTAAAAGCATGCTTTTTTTGAAAAACAGCGCCATCTGTTGGATGTAAAAGCAACACACGTTATACTAAATATTTTACGATTCCATTTCAATGTTTCCAATTTACGATACATTTACGATTTACGATCAAATAATGCAAACTGTCAATAACAGGGTTGGAGAAATCTTCTTCTTAGATGCGCCAGGAGGAACTGGTAAAACATTCCTAATTAGACTGATTCTAGCAGTAATTCTATCCCAAAATGGCATAGCCTTAGCTCTTGCGTCGTCCGGACAACATTGCTACCAGGTGGAAGAACTGCTCATTCCGCTTTGAAATTGCCATTGAACATGCAATTCATTGAAACTCCCACATGCAACATTTCCAAAGCATCCGGCATGGGAAAAGTATTGCAGAAATGCAAACTTATTGTTTGGGATGAATGCACAATGGCGCACAAAAAAATCGCTCGAGGTTCTTGATCGATCATTGCAAGATTTGCGTGGAAACATCAGACCATTTGGGAACGCATTAATATTGCTTGCAGGAGATTTCAGGCAAACATTACCTGTATTTCCTCGATCGACACCAGCGGACAAAATAAATGCTTGCCTGAAATACTCTACTTTGTGGCGACACGTAAAGATGTTAAAATGAACTACAAATATGTGTGTCCAGCTGCAAAACGATCGATCAGCTGAGATATTCTCACATCAATTGCTGGAAATTGGGAACGGAAAGGTGCCGGTTGATCTGACCTCAGGACGAATATCATTGCTTCATAACTTCTGCAATTTAGTGATGTCAAAAGAGGAATTGGTTGAAAAAGTATTTCCCAATATTCAAACCAATTATAAGAATCACAATTGGCTGACTGAACGAGCTATTCTTGCGGCCAAGAACAAAGACATCTACGAACTTAACAATATTATTAAGTCTAACATTCAAAGCGAGGCAGTCACATACAAGTCCGTTGACACTGCTGTGGAAGCAGATGAAGCGGTTAATTATCCAACAGAATTTTTGAATTCACTCGATCTGCCAGGGATGCCACCGCACGTACTGCAATTGAAAATCGGCGTGCCAATTATCATGTTGCAAAATATCAACCAGCCAAAGCTTTGCAATGGCACACGGCTTGCAGTAAAAAAATTAATGAGCAACGTCGTAGAAGCAACAATCTTGACAGGACCTTTCAAAGCTGAAGATGTCCTCATTCCTCGCATTCCTATGATTCCAACGGATATGCCATTTCAATTTAAGAGATTGCAATTCCCAATTCGATTGGCATTTGCAATCACTATCAACAAAGCTCAGGGCCAATCTTTAGAATTGTGTGGTTTAGATCTACACACAGATTGCTTCTCACATGGACAATTATAAGTTGCGTGCTCTAGAGTCGGCAAACCAGACAATCTCTATATCTGCACAGACAATGGAACAACAAAAAATATTGTATACCCACAAGCATTGTAAAATTAAACATATTAGAAACATGCACTTTCTTTTTTCTTTCTTTTCCATTTAACCAGACTGAGCCACAGCAACGCGTGGCCGGGTACAGCTAGTTATATATAAAAATGACTGTATATCATGACTGTATATTACTCATTCAGAAGGATATATGGGCCTCCTCAAAACTGATTACATGTATAGATCTGCAATCATCAGACTACATAAATATCTGCTGACCTAAGCAAATCCAAACATGGTGATAGTTTTAAAACATAAGGAGAAAAAGTCAAAGATGACATCTTTGCTTAGTTTAGCAGAAGCATTTTGGTGTCAAGTGAGAAATGAAATCAAACCAGAAGTAAATAAATCATTCAGAAACTGAATATGATAAAACAAAATATAATAAGGAAAACAATCAGATGAAAAGAAAAGAAATGTGGAAAATCCATAAATATAAGGGCAAGTACAGAGATTTCCTGGAACAACCTCATGTTGACCAAAATTTGACAAATAAATGGTTAAGGAGAAGTAAACTGAACCCAAAATATGAAAAGCTAATTATGGTGGCCCATGATAGGTGACTATGATGACAACATTGGTTTACAAAATCCATTGAAAATGTGGGAAAAATAGGCAAGTGCAGGTTCTGTAAAAATAATTGGAAACTATCACACTTCTTATTGCTGGGTGTGATGCACTCATGGCAGAGGCCCTATATACCAAAAAGCACAATAATATGGAAAGACTGTTGCAATGAGAATTTGAAAACACTACGATAAAGAAGCAGCTGATAAGCATTGGAAACATGAGCCACAAAGCATTATAAAGAATGATGAAATATATCACACAGTTGAAAAAATAGATATGAGAAAAGCAGATATAATATCTCATGAAAACAAGACAAAAGGAGCACTGATCACTAAAAATGGTCTCCTATCCTGATGTAGGAATGGGGTCTATTCTCATCATGGTATTAGAAACTCAAATGACTTGGGGAAATTAAACAGTGGATTATGGGAAATTTGAACTGGAGGGTGTGTTTTAATTTTGGTCAATATGTGATGGGTCAGCATTAACATATGAACAAATGAAAGCACAGAACAGTAAGCAAAACTTTAAAGATAATATTGAAAACTATTATGGCATCCAGGAATAAAGTTCAGACTATAAATCAGCTTTGTGCTCCTATTCTAAGTTACATCTTCAGTGTGATTTAATGGGTCATCATAGCATTGGATTAGTTGAATAAGAAAACAAAAAATGATTCATGCCTATTAAGTGATATAATACACATGGCAAGATTACATATCTCTTGTTCTGAAGGCAGTATTGTCCTCTTCAAAACTGGCAAAATGCATAGGTTTCCAATTGTGAGACTGCATATGTTTGTTGACATCATCAGATCCAAACACAGGAGAAGTTCAGCAACATGAAGAAAATAAATCTAAAATGACAGATTTGCTCAGATTATCAGTTATTATTATAGTTATTATCAGTCTCAATTTGATAAGGAACAGGAAAGGATATCAATCCAGAAGTTGCCAAAAATTGTCAAAATTCATAGGAAAGAATATAAAGAATAGAACCAGAAGAAAAGTAAAGTAAACTGGAGAGCTATAGTAGCAAGCATACAGAACTCCTGAAACAACACATTAATTGTTAAAGACAGGGGAATTTAAACCATAAGATGAATGGCTATTAATTGTAGTTAAAGACACTAGGCTACAAACACTGGTTTACAAAGTCTATAGAAAAAGTGTAAAATAAAGACAAATGCAGATTTTGCATTACAAATCTAGAAACAGGTGCACATTTTGGTGGTTGTGATATACTCATGGTTGAGGGTCTGTATACTGAAAGGCAAAACAATGTGACACAACTGGTGCATTGAAGATTGTGCAAAGCTACCAATATATAAGCAGAAAAGCATCAAACACATGAACCACAAAGTATTACTGCATGTGAAGAACTTCTGGTCACATTGGACCATCCAATATCAAAAGTTTAAAAAGCAAGAAAACCAGATATAGCAGTCAAAGAAATAAGGGCAAAAATATCATTAATCATTTTATACCTAATGATTATAGTGTCCTACTTACTGAGAGAGACACAAAGTTATACAAGTATATGCAAGTAGAGAGATTAGAGCAATGTCGGATAAAGATGCTCAGAAAGTTTCAATAGTAGTAGGAGAAACATGGCTTGTGAAAATAATGTTTAAGCATATTTAAATATGTTATGAATACAAGTAGCTCTGTATGAACCGCAGAAGGAGATACTTCTGGGTGCATTTCTGGTGCTGAGAAGCACAATCCTGTCCAACATAAAAGAGTTTGAAGTAATACAAATTTCTTGAACTCTAATTGTACCTTGACTCATGAATGGCCCCATTCAATCACAATATTAAAATGTCAAGACATTTGGTGAAATTAAGAAAGTGGATTGATGCTTCACCTGCACTTCGTATGCTGTACATGATGTCTGGGTGGTTGGTGTTGTGTGATCACTACCTGATGTCTGTTGTCATCACTCTCTTCATCCCAGAATGATAGCCTCATTATTACAATAGGCCCTGGAGGGTCTCAGTGATGCAGTCTTTCTTGTCTGCTTCAGATGTACCATGTTGTGGAACAAGAGCCTTGTTAGAAAAAAGATGGTGGGCTGTGGTAGGGGAATACTGCAGTACCTCCCAGATGTCTATAACAGCAGCATCAATATTTAGACAAGTCAAACACATGCTCTGCTATGTTTGCTTCCTTGTTTTGGTGTGGCAGAAGTTAGATTACTGTTCAGTTCTGCCTTATAGGCTCTGTAACAGGCATCTTAATTCAGGACTCCAGTGTGTATTCTGCATCACCTGCAACAAAGTAAGGATATGGAAGGGATAGATGGGGGCTGTGATGTGAGTCTATTTTGCTTGTGGCTGTTGAAATGTCAGTGTTCAACATTGCCTGCACTTACAAGTGAGGAAGCCCTGTGTGATGTCACCATGCAAGAACTGGTTATACAAATTATTTGTATGCTATATGTAGAAATCAGATTTCGGAGTTCTCTGCAGACATATGGGATATTAACATTTGTGTTGCATACTACCTGGCAACTGAAAGAACTACAACCCTTCTTGTTAATGTATTGATATTTGTGGACACTTGGTGGGGTCTCTATTTCCACATGGATACAGTTGATGGCTCTTATCAATTTATGGAGGTTTTTGATTTCACAGAAGTCATGCTCGATTGTGGCTCTCTTTTCTGCTGAGTCAGGAAAACCAATGTCCTCCTAGATTTATAGCCTGTTACTGGCCTAATGACGGGGGGGGGGGGGCTCTCTTAGCCTACCCAAGGTTTCCCGAAAGATTGACGATGTCCTGTATCCAAATAGGACATTGAGAGTCAGGAATTTATAAGCTAACTCTGTCCATAGGAGACATGGCTGCCAGGCCCAGTGTAAATTTCCTAGTCCACATCCACTGCCCCAGGTTGTGCTTAAACTGGTTAATAGACAAACTCAGCATCACAGGGATTGCAGGGATTGGAAGCCTGTTCCATAAGAGAGGCCGTCTTTGGGACACATATCTGTCTCTCCTGCATGTTCTGTTTAAGTCAAAGACAAAATTTAGGTCCCTAGACCTTGTATTTCTGGTAATCTTTGACTTGCAAATATGCATGAGATTCATAAGTCTGGGATTTTGGATGCCTTGTAAGACAGTCATAAATCATCACTCAGCAATCTATAGGAGACTAAATAGAGGAAAAGGGCTTTAAGGTGCTCTGCATAAGGCAGGTTTGTTACACCTTGTATTCTTTTTGTAAGGAAACTCTAAGGTTGCACTAGTTGCTACATATGCCTGGTAAGGTACATACTCTATCATTGGTCTGATAAGGGCAGAGTATAGTGGGATAATGACCTCTTTGGACCCTAGATACCATGCCCTTACTTATAAGTTGCACAACATAAAGGTATTTCATCACCATTGTGGCCACATGGTGGTCGAAGGTAAAGTTACTGTCTACATGTGTACCCAGATCCCTGACCACTGGGTTGATTCTTAGAGGTGTATTATCAATGGGTTAATTAACACTGATTTTAAGACCATGGCTTTGGCACCATTTCTTAGTCAGAGATACACCTTCTTGAAGAATGCTAGTGTCTTCTTGGGAGATGATGATAAACCCAAGTTGCAATCATCTACAGACTTAGTCAGCCATAAACCTTCAGCATTTGCTTCCATTTTGGAGAAATAGATGCCAAAAAGTATCAGGTCCAGTATGGTGCCCTGGGGGACTCTGCTTGTGACTGGCCTCTTGGTGGAGGTGGCATAACCTATTATGACCTCCTGGGTCTTATCAGTGGGCCAGTTAGCTATCCAGTGGGGGATAAAAGGGTTTATACCTAAATTAGTGAGCTTGTCTATAAACCCTGAGTGGGGTATTGTATCAAAAGCCTTGGCCGGGTTGAGGTAAGCTATGTACACTGTCTTGCCTTCATACATTGCCTTTGTGACCCTCTCAAAAAAGTCCATCGGATAAATAGGCATGACCTTCATTTAACAAAATTGAACTGTGATGGGTCCAGCGTTTCAAGGTTACCTATGCCCTCATTGATGTGTAGCAGCAATTTATTGATGAAAGTGTCCAGTGTTTGTCTCAGGAAGGTATATGTATCTAATATAGTTAGAACTAAACATATTTTGGCATCCTTGGGTATAGGAAATCCATGCATCCCTCCAGTTCCAGTATGCCATTCATTCAATATGATCAACACATATATGATGTCTCTCCCTATATAAAATCAGTCTAATAGATCCTGATCAGTAAAATGGTATGATGTTAGTCCCTGCTGATACCACTTTTGCTGCTGCATGTTGCTGTATCTTAATCCCAGGGGACCACTGGCTGAACTATAGATGCTGGTGCGCTACAATCAACACTGTTAAAAATGTTGTTGTTGTAATGTTGAATGTTTTGTCAGGCGCTTTGTCTTTGCACTCAGATGCATCCAGCTGTGTAACTTCACACCTGATAATTATGAAATATAATCTGTTTTAACTATCCTTGTGTGTGTATGTCATTGCTCATTGCTCATTGGACTGTATTTCTTCATTTTCATGTCATTATACGGTCATTTACTTAATCTTTTTTATGCAACTTTTTGATGGTTGCCTATAGTTCTGTGTAGTTCTCTGAATGGTTACCTGGTCTAGTGTTCTGGATTTTAGCCCAGGAGGCTACTGTGTGCTTCACAGTTTGTATACAATTATCATCCTTTATTTCTTACAGCTTAAAATAGCACTCCAGTGTAAACACTTATCCAGAATTGAATTACCATAGGTTCATACATGTATACAAAGCTAAAGCCCCTAGGGCAATTTTAAGCCTAGACGTGCAACTCAAATGTGACCCACAAATCTGATTTATATAGGAGGTATTTACTGACTGCCTCTGTCCAACAGAGACATAGCAGCTACACCAACAGTAAATTTCTGATTACCCATCCATTGGTCCAAGTTGCACTCACATAGGGAAGATAGGGAGGAACTGTGCTTCTCATGGATGGGGAGACTGTTCTAGAGAATGAGAATTCTCTAAGAAACATAGCCATCCCTCCAATATGTCCTATCCAAGTCACAAGCAAACTTTAGGTCTTTTAATCTAGAAGTTCTGATGCTGTTTGCTTTGTGGATGTGCAAAAGGTTCATCAAAACAGGGTCTGGGGATGTCCTGTATGCCAGGCAAAGATCACCCCTCAGAAGTCTGCATGATTCAGAGCAAAGAGACAGGGCTTTGAGGCAATCAGTATAGGACATTGCGTTTACTCCCTGTATTCTTTTTTTAAGGATCCTCCATGGACATTTCAGTTGCTGCATGTGTCTGGTCAGGTACATACCGAATGGGGTACTGTGCTCCATGATAGGTCTGATGTTGGCAAACTATAGTGGTATGATTACCTCTCTGGGCCTAGATGCCATGCCCCTGCTTATAATTTGAGCAACATAGAAGGATTATCTTACTACATTGGACACGTGTTGGTTGAAGGCTAGGTTACTATCTACATATGTTCCCAGATCCTTGACAAGTGAATCAACTTTTAAGAGTGTTTTATTGACGATATAGTTACCCAGAGTGACAGAGTTTCTAAAGGGTACTATAACACATTTCTTTGTATTGAGTTAAAAGCTATGGCTTTGCAACCAAGTGTTTGGTTATACTATAACTTTCTAACGGGTGTTCTGATCTTAGGGCGATTCAATGACCACTCCTAGTCAGGAATCATCTGTTATGTATCATTTCTGTGAAAGTCATTGTAAGAGCATGCATAATTCTGCAGATTTAGACTACATGGCTGATATAAACTGCAGTTATTGGTTGTATGACACAAGTATCTTAAACTTTTCCTTCTATGTTGCTAAACCCAATAAGAGAGCAGGGCAATGCCTATACAACACTGCCAAACTATGGAATAGCCTCCCCTCATCTATTACTCAACTTGACTCCCTAATGGCATTTAAAGATGCACTAAAATCCCACTTTTTAAAAAATCCCAACTGTATCTGTGAAATACAATGTAAGCCCCCATAACTTCTCTAACATAATTTACTCAGAATGTGCCTTCAAACCTCTCTGATATCTATCTTCCTCCTCTGAATCATTATTTCTCCTACCTATGATATGCATCACTCTACTAGCTCATTGACTACTCTCGTGTGGATTAAAAGTATGCTATACTTTTCTAATGTCTATTCTTCTTCTTCTGTGATTGAAAGTATATTAATAAGTATTCCATATGTACCTTTTCCGCTCTGTATTTGCTTTTGTACTTGTTCCTGTATAATAGTTTGCATTTTATTTTGATTTTCTGTTTGTTTGTTTAACTGTTGAGCTTTTCTCCTTGGGCCTCCACTGAAAATGGATTTCTGACCGAGTGGTCTTTCCCAGTCAACAAATGACAATAAATAAATAAATAAATATGCAAGCATTTCATATCCTACAGACACCACATAAAGTAAATTTTTTCTACTTTTTAAATGAGTAATGGTCCTCTTAATATAGCTATCTTCATTTGTTCAAAAACTGATGAGACACCTCATACATTTCTTTATAACAAATAACCCCCCCAAAAATGCTAAATTACAAATAATATACCCGATTTTACTGCCAGCTTGTGAAAGCTTACCCAACCCATGAATCTTATCAATAATAACCAATGTACTTTACCTACTCCAAGAATTCACACAGAAAGCAGGTTACAATTATATCTTTAAATGCATCTAAACTATTAAAAGACATGAACAAACAGACCTATGGAGTGCACAACAAGAAACAGGTATTTAAATTCTCACAGAATCCTGACTGAAACCACATAAGCATCTAAACCAACGTTATTTTCCTTATCACTCTTTCATTTGCCATGACCGCCCAGGATGTAACGTAGAGGACAGTTATATGCTAGAAAAAAAAATTCAGTTGCCAACAAAATTATAGCAACTACCACTGTTCTTGATGAACATGGCTCCAGCTGGCTTCTTGTAAACCACTTTGTATTTTATAACATCACTCTCACTAACACAACAGTCTGTTACCCACCCAGTTACCCTAATCCCTAGCCATGCATTGCATATGGAGCAACACACACCCCAACCATCAAATACTAATGATTAGTATACAGATCCTTTACTTGCTTGCAGAAAAGCAATGTACACCCCAAATGACATTTTCATCCAGAAACATATCTGATAACAACGTGCTAGCAGTTACCAGTGCTATTAATAATATTAACTGGCCAAAACTGTATGTCATTCCAGATGCTAATGATGCTGCCCCTTTGATACACACTCCAACCAGTACTAACATGCAATTCATAACATCTCATTAAAGCTACTCATCTTCTTTGGATAACCTCAGAACTAAGACAGCTATTTGGAGAAAGATACACAGCCTGGAACAAACAAAGGCCACCTCACTGAAGCTGCTTTTGTTGGACTTCATCAAAGCGACTCAGTAAGTCACACAACGCTAATAAACAGCATTGCTCAAGTAGGATTTTAGTCCTCTATTTTTCAGTGGTTTTCAAACTACCTAAAAAAACCCTTCACAATCAAAAACAACAATGCCTTCTCAAGTTCCCAAAATATATTCACTGGTGTTACAGAAGGATCAGTCATAGCACCAACACTATTCAGTATTTTTAATCATACAATGACCTCTAACTATATGCTTACAATTATGCCTTCTGTGGCACATACAAAATCTATAAACCAGTTCTCCATAGCTTTCAACTAACTTTCTGCAAGTATGATACATGGCATTTAAAGAAACAACTTATATTAAATGCTACAAAATCCAAACTTATACTTTTGGATACCACTAAAACATAAACAATCTGCCACAACTCTCCTGCCCACTCACACATATCAAGCAATCCATACAGTAAGTACAGTCATTTAAATAACTTGCTGTCATCACTGACACAGCACTAAATATGACTCTCCATATTAACAATGCAAAATGTAAAATGAACTCTACTCATATGGCTGGTGCAAAATTCTTAATTCCTCAAAATTAAGGTAGGAAACATTTAGACAACAGCATTCTCCAGTCACAACTGGAACATGCTTTACTTATGCCTGTGCCTTAAAGAAAAAACTCTGTAGACCATCAGCACTATCTAACAGGTAAGCCACTTCAGAGGTCCAAATGGAGAGATGACTCGGGGTCCAAATGGAGAGATGATAGGTATTCAAATGGAGAGACAATAAAATCAGCAAGCAAAGCAGAGTAGTACTGCTGGAACCTAATTCATCCTTAGGTCTTGGTGAGCACTTTCACAAGGTGGATATTGTTTTTACTTAATCTCACCAAGATGATACTGATATATATATATATATATATATATATATATATATATATATATATATATATATGGGTTTACTTCTTTTGACCTAACTTTCATTTGCCTGACACTCATTTTCGTGACCCCATTTGACTGAAATTTCATTTGCCTGACACTTCATTTGCCTGACACTTCATTTGACTGACAAGTATTATTAGCAAGAAAATGGAATATGCTCCCTTCCCCACTGCAGTGCGACTCTGGAGTTAGAATATATAGTTAGGGGGGGTGGGGGGCACAGCCCCCCACAAGGGGAGGCATGGGGGGTGAAGCACCCCACTTCATTTAATATGATATTGTTAACTTTTGATGTAATATTGCTTAGTAACAGAAAAGTAAGTGGGGGGCTTTACCCCCCGCACCCCCCCTAACTATATATTCTAACTCCAGGGTCACACTGCAGTGGGGAAGGGGGCATATTCCATTTTCTTGCTAATCATACTTGTCAGGCAAATGAAGTGTCAGGCAAATGAAATTTCAGTCATTTGGTCTCAGGCAAATGAGTGTCAGGCAAATGAAAGTTAGGTCAAAAGAAGTAGACCCATATATACATATATATGTATATATATATATATATATATATATATATATATATATATATATATATATACACACACACACTGTATTTTATATAGCATGCATCATAGACAGAAGTATGTTAGACAATAAAAAAGACAGCTAGGTGCACAAATCCCAGGATAAACAAGTGCCCAACTCTGGTAGGCACACTGGTGCCAGGACTAGAAAAAATGGCAGTGTAGAATCATTAAGACATAAAAACATTTCTACATTGGGGTTAGGCCAGCCTCAGGGGGAGGATGCCCCCCACCCACTGTAGAAGAAAGTAGTAATCCACAAAACACAAGAAATGATTGGCAAAAAAGACCCATACAAATGACAGAGTGGACTATTGAGGATAAGAAAAATAATTATGTAGTGTTCTGTTATGCAAGAAGTCCATAATTTCTCACTCGAAGGTATATGAGAAGATTCAGAAAGAGAGAAATTAGAGAAAAGAAAAATACTTGCACAAGAAAAACTCAAGCAGGATTTTAGTCCTCTACATTCCATTGCTTTTCATACTACCTGCAAAATAAAACATTCACAATCAAAACAATTCCTTCTCTAGTTCCTAAAAATAATCATTGGCATTGCACAAGGATCAGTCATAAAACCAACAACATTCAGTATTTTTACTGCTACAATGACCTCAGACCTCAGTGACACTAACCTCATTTTATATGCTTACAATTAAGCCTTCTGTGACACATACACAATCTGTAAACCAATTCTTCGTAGCTTCCAACTTACTTTCTGCAAGTATGATGCATGCTTTATATACAAATAAGTTACACTAAATGCTGCCAAATCCAAAGTTATACTCTTTGGATACCAGTAAAAGATAAATAATCTGTCAAAACACAACTTCCCACTCATACATGTCAAACAATCCATACAGTGAGTATAGTCATATAAGTACTTTGGTGTCATCATTGACACAACACTAAATTTGACTCTGCATATTAACAATGCCAGATGTAAAATTAACTATACCTTTTATGGCGGGTGCAAAATTCTCACTTCCTCAAACTGAAGGTAGGACCCTTTTAGGCAAAAGGTTTCTCCAGTCACAAATGGAACATTCTTTATCTATACCTGTGCCTTCAAGAAGAACTTTACAGTTGGAAATAAATGACTAACCTCATTCAAGCTCTATCATCAGATAGATGTAATATTTCTAAATGTTTAGTTTCATTTAATGCTACAATTCCTGAGATAATTCCAAAAACCCAAGTGTCTCTTCTTTGGTCTATTCTGGCTGTAGCCAAAAAAGTAATTACTAAAAACTGGATAAGTAAAGTTACAAACTCCAGTGTTGAATTTATTAGTATGGCAAAAATTGTTTGCAGCAGTGAATTGCATACTATAAGATGAGACCTTCTAATATTACACATTCATATAAATCTTGGCTTAAAGACTAGCTTGAAAAATATTAATTGTCGTTCATACGTTCATAGGTGTGTACTAGGCTAATGGCCCTGGAGCTTTTACAAGCCTAGCCCATAGAAGTGCCCTGGCATTGAGACCCCCAATGTTAGTATCTAGTGCCTCTATCAAGTAGAGCCACTGGAGTGATCCCCAGGGTGAACTTTCTATTACCCATCCACCCATCAATATTTCTCTTGAAGAGAGACAGTGAGGTGCTCTGCTTGACATGTATGGGAAGTCTATTCCAGAGCATGGGCAGTCTCTGGGTGAGGAACCTATTCCTCCAGCATGTTCTGTTGATCGTAGTAATGAGGTTGAGGTCTCTGGATCTTGTGGTGCAGAGGGATTGGGATTTCTTTAGATGTAGTATTTCTAACAGAGCTGCATCAGACATTGCATTGTAAGTCAAGCAAGGATCTCTTCTAAGTAGGTGATATGAGACAGAGAAAAGCTGAATAGTTTTGAGTCTGTCCATATAGGACATGTGTTTAACGCCTAGGATCCTCTTCGTGCAGTACTTCTGTGGCCTCTCCAGGTGTTGCAGGTGTCTAGTGAAGGACATGCCAAATGGGGCATTATACTCAATGATTGGTCTAATGAGGGAAGAGTAGAGAAAGATGATTACCTCTTTCTTCCTAGATGCAAAACCACATAGAAGGTCTTTCTGACCAAAATGCCAATGGGGTGGTTGAAGGAGAGATTGCTGTCAACCTGCATCCCCAGATCTCTTATAACACCTTTAGTGTTCAGTGGGCTCTCATCAATGTGGTAATTAGTGAAAACTGAGTTTTTACCAAAGGGGATGACGGCACATTTTTTGGTGTTAAGCTTAAGGCCATGGTTTTGACACCAGTCATTAGTTTCAGTGAGACCATTCTGTAGAATGTCTGCATCACTTAGGGAGTTAATAATGGCTCCCAGTTTGCAGTCGACTGCAAGCTTGGTCAGCCAGAGTCCCTTTGTATTGACCTGGACTTCTGAAAAGTAGATGCTGAACAGGAGAGGATCCAGGACCAATCGCTGTGGGACTCCACTCAAGACTGGTCACCAGTCTGACTTGGACTCCACTACATTCACATTGTGTGTTTTATCTGTGAGTCAATTTGCAACCTACCTTTTGATATAGGGGTTGATGCCTAGTCTGATGAGTTTATCAATAATTCCCAAGTGAGGAATGGTATCAAAGGCCTTGGCCAGATCGAAGTAGACTTCATCTACAGCGCAGGTAACTGACTCAAAGAAGTCAACCAGGTTGAGCAGGCATGATCTCCTTTTCACAAAGCCAAATTGCATGGGGTCTAGAGTTTGGAGATTTCCTATATCTTCATTAATCAGGTCCATGATGATGTGCTCCATAGCTTTACATTTCAGTCTTATCAGGCTAATGGGCTGATAATTCCCAAGCTCTGTAGTCGCTCCTCCTTTATGGAGAGGAATGACTGTAGCAGTGCGCCATTCAGTAGGGACATGTAGGTGAGGCTGTGACTGAACAGGGCACACAGATGTGGTGCCAGTTCACTTTGTAGCTCATGTAGAACACAGCCAATTATATTATCGGGTCCCATGGAAACTGTATTCTTGGCCTTAGACAATGCAGCTTTAACCTGCGCTGCAGTAATGCTGGTTGCCTAGCATTCTTCCAGTATTGTGATTGGTCCTTTGGGGGGGAGGGGTAAAGATGACACTGAATCTGTCAGCCAGTATGTTGGCAATATCTGTTGGCTCAATATAGGAGGTACCATTTTGCAGTAACTCAGAGCAAATCTGGGTATTGTCATTGAGGTTCTTGATATAGCTATAGAAAGCTTTGTGATTGTTTTTATTGTCTGCCACAATTCTGCCTTCATAGCTGGATTTAGAGGACTTGATGAGGGATCTCAATGTTTTGTTAAGGCTAATAAGGGAGTTTTTTCCAATCTTGGGACTTCACTTTTTTCTGCAACAACTTCTTCCTTCTGTTGTAGAGTTTATTAATGGCAGGAGACCACCAGATTGGCTTCCTTTTTTTGGAGGAGAGCATCTTGGTTCGGTTAGGTATGGCTAGTTCTATGCATTTATGTACACGTTCATACAGTGCATTGGTATATGATTCTGCAGTCATGCAGCTATTTTCCATTGGCATTGGTGCCGTAAAGTTATCCACCTCTCTTTTCAAGAGTCCAAAGTCAGCTTTGGAGAAGTTTTTCAAGGTGGTTGATATGTATAACTTTGATATATTGATCAGCTATAGACCTAATTAAATAGTTATTTGTTTGTTTTATAATTGATTTGTTTATCTATTGTTTTAAAACCAAAGAAAAAAAGAAAAAAAAGAAGGTATAGGTCTTCTCGAAATTGATTATGTGTATAGATCTGCAATCATAAGATTGCCTACATATCTGTTGAGCTCACAAGATCCAAATATAGTGAATGTTTTAAAACATGAGGAGAACAAGTCTAAGATAACTTCCCTGCTTTGTATAACAGAAGCATATCAGTGTCAAGTGTGAATGGAAATCAAACCAGGAGTAGACAAAAAAATCAGGTACCAAATGAATCTGCCGAAAAACAAAGAAGGAATATGAGGTGAAAGGTCAGATAGGAAGGCAAGAAATGTGTAAAAGGCATAAATATAGTTGGAGGTACAGAAAGCCCTTAAAGCAATCATATGTTGACCAGGATCTGATGAAGGAATGGTTAAGGGGAGGTAAATCTAAACCAAAAAAGCATCAATCCCCGGTGAAAAGCGGGTACATCATAAAGCAAGGTAGCATATTTCAATGAGAATGTAGAGGGTGGAGACATGGCTGAGCTGCTGCAGAAGTGGGGAGGTATGCCTCAATGTCTCCATTGCATGTCTGCTCCTCAGACACAACCATGGCTAGCAAAAGGGAGGGGTGTGTGGGTAAGTTATATGGAAAAAGAAACAGCTGGTGTAATGACTGCACCTACTCTTCCCAGGACGCATTTAAGATCGATACTAACCCTAACAAAAATTGGAACTTGACCAAGGTTGAACTGGCTAAGTCTGTAGACCCAACAATGGACATGGGGTACTGGGTTAGTAGTCCAGATTAAGTAAGGGGACCCAAAATAAATCTATTTTGTTTATTTATTTGTCCTTGTTAACCAGGAAAGTCTGACTGGGAAGAGCCCATTTTCAGTGGAGGCCAGTGAAGAAAAGCTCTATGCCAACAAAGCAAACAGTTTGCATTCCATGGAGTTTAATACTGTGTTGAAAGCAGCTTCTTGAAAAGAACCTCAAAGTACATCCTTATAAACTTCCAAATAAATATTTTGCCATTGAAACTCTTATAATCACACAGAGTTTAAATTAAATCTCTTACCAACTATCAGTCTTATGTCCTTAACCATTCTTTCTTTTCCAGATATCATTTAAAGAAAGAATGATATTTTCCTTTCCTGCTTACTCAATCAATGTCTTCTCTACATTTTCTTAAGTTATCATTTACCTTATTCCAAAAAAGTATTTAAATCTATTTGAAAGTTCTTAAATGCATCATAACAATTTATCACCACTCAGTATCTGACAAGTACAAGTCAATCAAGCTGACACTGCGTGCCCTTATAGATATAAAATCATTCTGACAGCTTTGGTTTATGCATTTCTTTCAGTCATTCTGTTATATTATCAGTGCATGAAGATGCATTTAGAATTGTACCACTTTCATTCTCCTTGATCCTATCATGTTTTTTATAGTGAGATACAGTAATGACGTCCCTATATACAAGGTCCATAGAAACAGGTTAATTTACTTACATTTTAACTTACATAATTCAGAAAGTACCAACTTATAAACTACAGCTCTGTGGTGCAGATGAATAAAGCTCTGACACTGACCCAAACACAATCCAACAACTGATTAGTAGAGAAACATATGACTTTGATTGGTATGCTTGGCTGGGAGGGCATTTGGGGAGGCTTCTTTCCTATTGGTGTCCTGAGACTCCAAAGGGAAGGCCTATACTTCTCCCCTGAGGACAGACATTGTGGGGAAGAATGTGGGTGGGACCAGCCAAGCTAACTTGTCACCCATTGAGGAGACATGTCATAGAACAAGCATCAGGGGCACAGTTATACCTGTCACACTGACATGGAGCCCACTTCAGCTCCAGGGGTGTGTCATCCATAACAATGCCCTTGTGGTTGCCATGAAGACAGTGCAATGATCAGTTCTCAGGTAATGTCAAGCAAATGGAGTCAAAACAGGTCTCACCATGTGAAAAAGAAATTGTCCTACAGATGATGGGTAGCAAATGGCTGACAGGCAGTAGGCAACCATAAAATATGCAAATAAAAATATCAGCGCATGTGATATGGCTTAAGTTTTGTAAAATTATGCTTGCTAATGACTACAAAATTATTTTTATTTATATGTTTACTTCCTTTTTATCTTCATGATATATGAAGAAGTTTTCTCTTTGAAAAGGTTAAATATATTGGTTTGTAAACATAACTTCATTTTGCCTTTCATGTGTTAGCTTTACAGAATCATTCTTCCACTATCTTCAACTTTGGTTCTATACCCTCACATAAAGAAAAATAAGGCTAGGTATCTTCACATAGTCTTTAAATGCTTTTAATGTCCTTGGATATGTTCAAGCAGGTTCTATTGTTTTACTTTCTTTTCATTTTTGCAGTCATTCCAAAATATGTGCCCACATTTGCTGGTATTGTTTTCTGTTTCTTTACCTGTTTGCCTTCCCTTAGCTTTCCATGTACTTGGTATTCTCCAAAATGCACAAAGAAAGCATACCACTATATGCATTCAATAATTCATGTAGATTCTTTGACAACTCCGTTATTCCCATGTTTCTTTTGTTTTTCATAAAGATCATGTAACTATTTAAACTAGATAGATTACACAGATCTCATGTAGTGCATGGACCACCAGTATTACACTCATCTAGCATTAGAGCTTTAAGGTGCCAGTACCTACAAAAACAAAATGGAAGCAGAAGCTACAACAACTTAATAAGATGCCATATACTTCACTTTGCCTTACTTTTAAACAAGAAGAGAGGCTGAGCAAAGAGTCTAACGAGTTTTACAGCCATTAGTTCCTTGGAGGGACACACTACTCCTTGATGATATCTGTAAGGTACTGTTATCTTATATGGCTTTTCAAGCTTCTGCAAAATTTATGATGGGTGTCTCTAGTCATAAGTCATAGCATGCATGCTCAGCGTGGATGCCAAGGGTCGTCTCTAATGCCTCACTTTGCTTTGCTCTCATGGTGAATTTCCTGCCACCAGTGTCACAAACACATACGTTGGTTATGAGTGGAGGCCAATAATAACCTTCTATGTTAAATTAGTTATTAATATTATAAAGTTGAGTGTAAGACACTGACATATAATGCAGTTAAGTTTTCAGACATTTGAAAGCAGGGCTATGATCTATACACATGCACACACAGGTACAACCTTAGGAGTTATTTAGAATGAGTTATACCAAAAGTTTTTTTTTTTTTTTTTTTTTACAGGAAACTAGAACCACCTACACTCCCTCATATGGAAGACTGCATCCTCCATACTATCAATAACTAGATTCACTAACTCCAAAATTGCACTACTAATCTAGGGACAGAGGAAGTACTCTGTTTTCTAATAAAACTAAAGACTATCTTTCTCAACCCCAGAGACAGCATGTTATAGATTAGTAGAAGACTGTATTGTGGGCCATTTTAAGTATAGCCAATTAACCTATATAATAATCATACCCTGCATCTTGTGTCTATAAGGTAAACACCTTAACTATTATACCAACTTCCTGGCCAAGATTAGGCTAGCTATTGATCATCATGCCCCCTTTGGCAGTTATCTGCTCAGATATATGCAACAACTGAAGCACCCACAGATAAACATTACTAAAAGGATACAAGGCCTAAACAACATGTTCTACATGGACTGACTCAAAGCCCTGTCATTATACTCAATATCCTAGAGACTGCTTAGAGGTGGCCTGCAACTGGCATGCAAAGCATACTCTGACCCTTTACTGATAGCTTTTCTGCATATCAGCAATTCAAATGGCATCAGAAATAATCTAGTGATCTAAATCTCTTCCACAACATCAACAGAATGGTTTGGAGGGACAGGTATATTTCACAGAAGATACCTCTGCTGTGGACAGACTCCCAGTCCACACAGAACAAAGTTCATCCCTATATTTTTAAAGTGTGAATTAGATCTATGAATGGGAAACAGAAAATTTACTCCAGGACTGCCCCCTGTATTACTGGTGGACAGAAACAACTTCTAAATGATTTGACTTATGCATGGGTCCCCTCAAATTATGATTCCACTTATTCTCATTAGGGGTAACATATAATTATCTACCATGGGATGGGCAAGGTCAATCTATAACCAAATGGGATGAGTTAGTTTAGGCACAAAAATGGAAACTGTCTAGGCCTAAAATGGCCTGCTAGGGCAACTAGCCTAGTGTTAATAAACTATGAACCTATAAAACTGCAGGGGTAGAGTTATCACTTAAGGGTACAGGAAGCATAATGCCCTGGAAAAAAATGTTTTCAGTTTATTTTCCTTTAAAGTTTATTTTGTTTACAGTTCTTTCATTCTGGTGTGCTGAAACTAATGTAAACCTGTTATGTATGTCATTTTATGGCTGAATGAAGGAATTGTCATGACTTTAGGCAATCATTGTATTTTAGTTGTATTATAAAGGTGTAGCTGTACAAATATGCCCAGTTCCTATTCAAGTATTAGTATAATTCTTTTTATGTGAAATAACTATATTTTAATCTGTTTCACATATTTTAAACATAAGTTTCACAAAAGTTTAATGAAAACTATGAGATGACTGCATTACAGATGAATCTGCAGCATTTTGCATAGCACTGCAAATTTTATAATATAGATTACCAAGATAGCCAGTAGTTTTGAAATTTTCAATTTCAAATTAATACACTTTTATTGTGATGTGCATCTCTGTAGTGAATTACCAAATGAAAAAAGTCAGCTGTATAAATGTATTAGTTTATTGACATACCCTAAAATACTGTTCATTGTCCTTAATCTCACAAAAAGGTTGTCATGCTGTCAAGCTTTGTAGACTCCGTGAGTTTCATTTATTTCTAGTTAATACTCATCTTCAACCATTGCTACTCAATGATCATATTTCATCTTTAAAATTTGTATTTACTTTTTACATTTAAAGTTGCATTTGGATTCCGATTAATTTTCCTATATTCTTAAGTAACGTCATGCACAATTTTACCTAAGTGAATTTTCTGCATGACTCTACTTCATAGATTTATAAAGTATATATTAGATGAAGCTAATTTAGTGGTTCTAAAAACCACTTTCTAAGGTTAAAGGTTTATTCTATATTTCAGGTGTTTGCTATGTATGGCAAGATCTTCAGACTGTATATTTATTTATTTGAACTGTTTTACAGCTGCATGCCTGCAATGCCTTGATCTATTGGTTATATTTTAATTAGCTTGAATTCCAGAATGCCACATTTTCATTTTGCTAAAACATAAAGAAGTTGAACTCCTACAGAATGGTGTCTTTGAAAATGAGAAAAAAAAGCTTGCCATCACTGTGAGGTTATGCAACCAAGACCCCCTTCCCCTGCTTGCTAAGCACACAAATTCAAAATTGGTCACATACTAGCCTGTGTGCAGTATGTAAGAAGCAATATTTTCTACTTGGAATTCTAAATTTCATTCTGGTGTTATCTGAGATTAAAATTCAGGCAAATGCAACTGTAGGAACCCAGTGCTGTTCTCTCCCCACTTTGTCCCTATCGGCATAATGATCAGGTTAAATCCATTTAACTCACATTTTTCACGCTATCTGTTTTATTTCTGTATTGTCATTTAAGCATGACTTAATGTTCTTTTACTAGAGATGTCCAGAAATTTTAAATTTCAACAGAGAAAACTTGAGAATCCATGAACATTTCCATTTTCTTTCTGTGTACGTTGTACCTCACATTACCTACCCTTAATCCTGACAAAATGCAAACTTTCCCTTTTACCATAATGCTGGTGGCAATTTCCAAAGCATTTCTTTGAGCTGGTTCTTCTATGTACAGTCACATTGCCTTGTGTACTTTTTCTAACCATGGTGTTTCAAATAGGTGATATAAAATTTTGTGAAAATAATATTTAAAGAATTATTTTAAGAAAAATATTTTAAAAACATAATATTGCATATTAAAAATAAACTAATATGACATCAAATATACCTGATGTTACATATGTAAAATGTGGTAAAGTTCATTTAGATCTAGTTTTCATAAAATATAAATGTCATCTTTAGAAACACTATCTGATCTCTAAATATGCAAAAAACAATCTGAAAGGAAAAGAATTATGTTAAGTCAAAAGCATATTCCATGTTATCAGTTAATGTTTTTAACAAGTCTTGTACTTCAAAATACCCATGCCTAGATCAGTAAAATGTTTCTAATTCCTAATTTAGGCTTTGAAAATATTTATAATACATATGTTGTGCATTTGTTTAACTCATAATGTGTGCATACTTCTGCAGACATACAATGTCCCTGCATCAGATCTGTTATGGTAAATCTTAATCTTTCTTTCAGTATAATATACAATGCAACCTCTAAACATTTTTTAACAACTAATGAGAAGGAATTTTCCTGCTCCATCAATAGTATTATAGATCTACATTATTTCATAATTGCTTTTGCAATTTAAAGCTGAATTGCCTTCTATTTTCATTTTTAAAATTTCAGTTCATTCTCTCTTAAAGTGCCATCATTGTTCTTAATGTTATGAATGTGTGTTTTTTGTTTTGTCATTAGCCTTTATCTCCAATAGGGTCTATATTAGATAGTAGAAGTTCCGTAACTCCGAACACCTAATGGTCGAACCATTAAGTTCAAAGTTACAGAACTTCGACTATACAAAAAGAAAAATAAAACAAAATGAAAAAACAATAACTTGTAAGCAGGGAGGCAAACCCCCCTGCTCCCCCACACACACCCCCCGCTACTTAAATATACCAACTCCGAGATCGCACCACATTGAAGTGAATGGAAACCTCCATTCAAACACTCAAACTTTTATAAATTCGAACATATGGTCTCGACCATATGTGGTTTGAATGTGTAGAAGTTCGACTACATGAATGGGACCCTCTTCAATATATAGCAGTACATGTGTACTCAATATATTCCTCTATTGTTATCACCCCTGAAACAATACTTTTAAGAAAAATAATTATTTCCATATATGTAGTGTGAATGTTGGACATAAATACATCTTTTTATGAGATATAAATGAAGCATTAAGAAGCACTCTCAGCCATGTTAACATTGGTTTACTTGTTTCATATCTAGCAATAATCTGTTTATGACTGCATTATATAACAAACTACACTCATGGCAAGCTTCCTGAATTACACTGCTAATTACTACAATTCAAATCACATAAGAGTCTGATTAAATTGTTAGCATAAAATGTGTATTAAAACAGTTTATCTTCTTAAAGTAATATTTAGATTTTAGTTTTTCTTCATAAGAATACAATGCACATTATCACTGTCATATCATAATATCTGGTCCCCATAAAAATGGAGGAGAGTTAGACTGACCTGAAGTTCACTTACAGTCTTGTTCAATAGACAAGAGATTCATGTATTTTATCTACTCCCTCACCTATTGTTTCCTCTTATGTCCTCAGTCTATATGAATAAATAGCAAATGTTTTCCTGTTATTCTGACACCTGTCATATCAGTCGCTTACCTGTAACTATGAGCTTTGTCCCTTTTCCAAACACACTGAATGAATAGCTGCACTTTGAGCAGAAATACATTCCAGAATCTGTTTTTCTGGTGCTACTGATGTTTAACTGGCAGTCTTTCGCCAAAGTCCCACCGCCTATGGAGAACCTTTTAACAGTATCAACCCTTTGTGGAGGCTCCATGTGCTGTTGGAAGTACCACACTATCTCAAAGCAAGAAGCACTGCCATTATGTATGGTACAGATGAGGCTTACTGGTTCTCCTGCACGGACCTTCAGGAAATGGGGGAACTGTATCAGCTGGGTATCCAGTGCTGAAAAAAGAAACAAAATGAGAAAGGCCTGCAAAATGTGCATCTCAAGCTGTACTAGTTACATGTAACCTAGATTTTAAAATGATTTTAATTTTTTCCAGAGGTAAAGTTGCTCCAACGATTAGTATATCTCTTCAAAACGTAAGGTTAACAGTAGTGGTCTTGATCTGATTGCCAAATAAAGCTTACCTGGTAAGAAGATAACCAATAACAGCATTGCAGCCTGCATGTTACATATTTTTAAAACCCTAACAGCTATAATAGTAAACATCTTTGCAAAATAATCTACAGATATGTGCAAACATAAAGAATATGAATTTCAGATACAAAAGTATCAAACTTCATTGGGTAATTACTTCATCTGTGGTGTAAGTGGGTTTTTTTTTAAAAAAGGCACAGTTGCACAGTATGGTTTCCTGTGTTAAGTAGATTTTTAGGTCACTTGCAGGTTCACTTTGTAAAATATACAATTTATGTAGACTGGACTATATATTTTTAAGTTACTGCCTTAATCAGTTAAGTTATGCAGAATTTGTCCTATGGAATTAAAAAAATGTATCAACATATTCTGTTTCTTATCCAGCGATTTACGACTATTACTGCTCTAAATTATTTGGATGACAAGCAATAATTTTATAGCACTTATTTGCGTACATAATAAAATTACATTCTCTCTCTGCCATCATTAATAATCTAAAAGCACAAATGTTCTTGATGACCAAATTAAACAAAACATTCCTTCTTGGTACACTGACTACATAGAAATCTTTGATCTCTAAGATGTTAAATAATTAATTCATTTTAAAGATCTTTTTTCAGTGTTAACATTGCTATTGCCTAATCATAGCTAACTGGTCACACATTTTGCAAGCACGTGTAATTCACACATACACACACACACACACACACACACACACACACACACACACACACACATATATATATATATATATATATATATATATATATATATTAATATGTAAGAAAAAATAATGCTGCCCCTTCCTTTGTTAATTTTAAATTATCTGTATTCTGCTAAGCATTAATAATAGTACAAAAACATGAAACAGTTTATTATTAAATATTCTTTCCATGTAGTGGGATTAATCAGAACAGACCATTCATCTGTGAGTGCTCTGATGGAGAGTATTTTTAGGATTTATCAAACAAAGTGAGAACAAGACAACAAGAAAAAAATCAAAAAAATTTCAGGCTAGCTGTATAAGGAATGAATCCCATTTGCAATGCCTGCAGCATGTAGTTTGATTTAGACACAGGTATTCAAGGAAGTAGCTTAAGTGGGAGGGAATGATAGGCCAGATAATATATACCAGTCTTTATGAAATTATTTATAGGGATATATGTACCCTATAGCAGCTTGAGATACTGCTAACTTGCAGACATACATCTATTTATGGATGCCCTTCCTGTGCATGGCTGACTGCCAGAGGTAAGCTGATGCAGGGAATTTTGAGTTTCTCTTAAACCCTATATTAAATAATGCTTGTATATTCAGGTATTTTTTTCTAAAGTGTAAAGGCAACAACTCCTTTAATTTCAGATTTGCAGAACATTTCTTTTGAAGTAAACTTAGAATCGCCTAACAAAGGAACAATACATGGCCAGAAAACCTTAATTACTAGATCAGAACATCTCTGTTTAAGGACTTTCCACTATATCTGAAGCAGTGAGCCCTTTAACTAGAAAAGCAATAGCCAGTTGGTCATACCTGTGGTGAAGAAAAGTGACATCAGTATGTATGTATATATGTATCAGATCGTCTCTCTAGGAAGTCAACAGATTTGTAAAAACTGTCTTCTCCAGGTATCCATTGAATCAAAAACAAGGGTCCTAAACTGTCACACTATAATGCATGATAAAGTAATTTAGTATAATTATTTCTGTAGGCAGACTTCATTTTGATGATCAACAATTTACAATTAATTAGTTTTTTTATTCTGACTTACATTATTTACACATTATCAAACAAGTTGGTCCTACATCAGTAATCCTCATTTTCTAACTGTGATCTGTGGATATCTTAGCTTGATCAAGAGAAAAAAATGACTTACTTTTCCATAGTTCTGTCAGTAGTGATATCAATGAAGTTATCATGCTTTGTACTTTTTAAATAAGTTTGATCCTAAGTGAAACCTTCTTGCCTGTTTCAACTTTCAGCTTCTTTTCTCCTTACCCCTCCTGATCTCATTACTCCCAGATTTCTTTCACTATCATCTCTTCTCTCTTTATCCTCTTGCTATTACTTCCCTTCACACTTTTTCTCTCCATCTTATTGTTATATTTACCTTTCCTGACCTTTTCCTCAACTCTCATCCTTCCCTAACTCTATTTCTACCTGCCTCCTCTATACTTTCATCCCTTTTTAATGGACTCTTTTCCACCATTTTCTTTTTCCTTTCTTGTACTATGTTTTTATATTTTTCCTTATTCTTATATTAGCGTTTTTGTGATTATATATATTTTCTAGCTAAATCTGAGCTACATATTATATACTTGTATGTTACTTTATATTTTCTAATTCAACCTCTAATTTGTACATTTTCTTGCATATTTTGTACTGTGAGTATCTACATGTTTATGTCTGGTGGAGATTTTCTCACCGGGCCTCTGCTGAAAAAGGGCACTTCCTCAGTCAGACTATCAAAGTCAACAAATGTCAAATAAATAAATAAAATTCTGTAGAATTAATCCATAGCTTGTGGGAAAAAGCTATGACTACCCATATCTTGATAATGTGGACTTCTTTCACAAGCACACACACACTCACATACGCACACGCACGCACACACGCACACACACACACAAACACACACACACACACACACACACACACACACACACACACACACACACACACACACACACACACACACACACACACACATTCACACATGTTAAATCAATTGTGTATAGGATCAATAGCTGTCTAGCCAACTGTATATGGTTGACTAGGCAATTGATCGACAGGTATGTGAGACTGCACAAATCCAGGATTTGAGAACTTTGCCTTTACCGCATGATTGTATGATCTTACTTTATATAATTAGCTGGTGTTGTGGGGGTGCAGGACAGCTTTTCCACTGTAAAAAAATATTTTTGTTTGTTTCAAAGTTAGATTTTGCTTGCACCAAATCAGTTTCTCTCTGCATGCAAAGTATTATGTTGGTAAAGCTGTTTTTATTCTTTTGTGGTCAATATTATTATAGTCGACTAGGGTGTTTTAAATTATATGCAGTGCACACACACACGCACACACACACACACACACACACACACACACACAGAGTGTGTGTGTGTGTGTGTGTGAGTGTGTGTGTGTGTGTGTGTGTGTGTGTGTGTGTGTGTGTGTGTGTGTGTCTGTGGGTCTGTAAGTGTTTATATATATTAACATAGCATGGTGGTTCGCACCAGAATAGAGAATAAAACTAACATAGATAGCTGTACAAAGAACTGTTGCTTTAAAACATGTTGTAAATAGCTTTAAATAGAGCTGCTGCTTTAGAAAGGTAGGTACCTTTTGTATTAGGCTGACAGCTTTCCTCTATGACTCACTTAATAGGATCACATATGTAATTAAATGTTTTTTAAAAGAGCAGGCTGTAGCCCTACCAACCAGAGTAGCAGGTGTGTCTGGAACATTTCTCCTGGGTGTTATGCTGCAGTAAGGAGAATCCCTATGGATTATTATAAGATGACCTGGACACTTCCCTGTGAAGAAAACAGAAAGGAGAGTCCCTACAGGGGTATATTTGTATGGTAATATATGAATTTTAATTCCTGCTTTTTTCCAATGCAGAAAGGAGTTATTGGACTGTTTAATAAGTAAATGTTGCCCTAGTGGGGGTCTTGGGACTTTTTAACAAAGCAAAGGTACCTGTACGACTTCCCCTTTTATAGAGAAAGGTAATTCTGGTGCACTTGCTCGAGCAATAAAGACCCTGCACCGTTGCCTTTTATTTTATCATGAAACACAAGTTGTACATTTTTCTTCAGCCTTTCACTTTTGGTACATTTATATCCTACACTGATGGGTGCAGTGGGAATTTTTGGCACACATTTTATGACAAAGTTGCAACCTATACATTTTACTGCTTACACAAAGTCAAGTTGATTGAGTAACTTTACACCATTAAAAAGAAGGCATTGCTATGCTGTTGCAAATTGTTCAGTCCTGTGGTGTCTGCTTTGGTGCCATTGCATGGCATGCACCTAGAATGTATCTACACAAAAGCCAAGCTGGCTACAGTTTAACAACTTCTGCAAACCATAGTTACCAGGACTGACAGTATGGTGTCCATTACCAGAGTTCAGTAAATACCAAATGCACATTCACCATTTAAAAAATTGATAAGACATCAAGGCTTATCTGATAGCCCTTGAATGGCATATCCACAAGGAAGGTTAGGATCAGTGTGACCAGGCTATAATCCTCAGGGCCCAGGTTACTGAGTATCATTTAAAAGATTTATTGGTCATGGAAGGCACTTAATATTAAGAATTTGAAAAAGTAAAGAGGACATTGCTAGTCCAAGCAGTTTTTACCTCTGAGACAAATGCCTAAAAGTTTCATAGCCAGATATCTTACCCTAACAAAATGGTAGGATCTTTGTTATTTGATTTAAAACATGTACTTAAACTATGGATAAATTCTGAGGGTCAACAGAATATAAATAAAAATGAAATAAATCTTAGCCACTAATAAAATTTAAAAAGAATGTTCCTGCTAATTTACAATAATGGGTGTTTCAAAGTGACTTGAAGGATGCTGAAAAAAATAATGTAGTAGCAGAGAGATTGTTATGTAATGAAATTGTGTTTAAAACTGAGCCACCTAGATATACAGTACTGTGTATCAATTTCTGTTAACAAACAGAAAATATCAAGGGGGTAATTTTATAAACCCTATGCGCAGCGATTTTCTGTGTAGGAATAGTGGTAAGGCTCGAACATGGAACATGGCCGCCAAGTGATCCAGGAAACAAGGCTCAGGGTGTGCACGAGCTTCCTTACACTAGAATGCAAATCACCTCATCTGCTGGTAAAAAATATGCAAATGAGGTGATTTCACAATATTGGAGGCATAAAGGCACCCGTGTAGGTACCGTGAAAGTCTCCAAAATGTGCACAGTTAGAAACCATATACGGGAGGATAAAAATTGAATAGAAGCTTTAACAGCCCAAATTAAAGGTGGTATAATGTCGAGTAGGCTTGAAAATTTCCAAAACTATGGTCAGTGAGTTAAAAAAGTAATTCAATATATTAAAAGTTAAACTTTTTTTTAATGCATATGCCACTTTAAGCGGTGCAAAAATAAATAAATAAATAAAAAGTGTAAAATATGAAATTTACAGGTATACAAAGTTATTGCATTATAGTGGCCAGCATGCAAAGTCATACAATGGGAGGTCATAGTGGTTGTTAAGGACATAGGCCCTGGTGTAGTGCGGTATCCAAGGTATATGCAAATGAGCCAAGTTTATTGAATAGCAAAATGGGTCACCATGTCCACAGGTATTAACTGTGTAAGGGCTAGAACCATGGTAGTGTAGGCAGAAGAGACAGCTGACATGAAAAGCGGGTGTATCATGGTATGTGTAAGCAGATTGGAGCTTAGCAGTGCTTGTTTGTGCTCACCTAAGCACAGCTAAACAGGGGGGTGTGTCTGAGGCTGCTAAGCTGTGCTTAGCCCAGCGGTGTGTGTTTTAGCTGGTTAAAGAAAAGCTAAGTATGACCATGTACAGGTGAGGGCCCTTTCTGCTCAGTAATGTTGACACTAGCTCCGTAGATTTGTGGGGAGTGCTGCAGGGCTTAGCAGTGGAAAAAATGGAAAATAAAATGGGGGAAATAGCTTGTGAAAACCAATCAAGCATAAATGACTGATAAGCCCTGTTCCACTGACACTGGCCCATTCAAAGCCCTTAATAATATAGTGGCAGGTGGAATGTATCATAGTCAGCCAATCACACAGGCTGCATCTGCAGCACACAAATATAAAGCATGCATACACCCTTCAATCTGATTTTCCCCACTCTGCACCATTGGAGTACACACTTGGGAATTTTAGCAGACAGAATGATAAGGGCTGCTGTTGCTCTGCTGCATTTGTATGCACTACAGGCTGAGATCAGTGATGATGATGATGATGATGATGATGCTGACAATAGGCCCAGACTGAGGAGGAGAAGAGTGTTCAGGCCCAGGGTAACTTCTCAGGGGCTACATGAGCTGGAGATAGTAGATCGCTACAGGGGGCACAGGGACATACTACAGCAGCGCACTGAGCTCTGCCGGCCTCACCTCACACCCAGAGCCAACAGAGGGAAACTCATCCTAGTGGAAACAAAGGTATGTGTAGCCTTAAGAATACTAGCTACAGGTACTTTCCAAAGACCTACTGTGGACATCATGGGGATCTCACAGGCATCTGCATCCAGGGTACTCCATCAGTTCCTGGATATCATGCTAACACATGCGAGTCAGCACATTTATTTCCCCAACACCCCTGAGGAGAGAACCAGCAATATGCATCTCTTCCACAGTGAAGCACACTACCCAGAGGTACTGGGTGCCATAGACTGCACTCATGAGCACATCAAAGCACCAGCCCAGTGAGGAGGATAGAGTCTACGTCAACCGGAAAGAGTATCACTCCATCAACTGCCAGATTGTGTGCAATTCCCAGGGCATTATCATCAATGTGTGTGCTAGCAGCCCTGGCAGTTATCACAACTCCCACATCTGGCATGCATCACAGCTCTACCAGGCATTTGCTAGGGGGGGCATTCAGTATGGCCACCTAGTGGGGGATGCTGGTTACGCACTGGAACTGTGGATGATGATACCCATCAGAAATGCACACACACCAACTGAAAAACGCCATAATGAGGCACACGCACAAACTAGGAACATCGTAGAGCATGTGTTTGGGCTGCTCAAGTCACTGTTCCACTGCCTTGACATATCTGGTGGAGCCCTGCTGTACTTTCGAACCACATGTGCCTACATGTTCATAGTGTTTGCCATGCTACACAATATGATCTTGCAGAAACAGCTGCAGCAGGAACATCACAGTGAAGGGACACACAGCCCCCCACTATTGCTAAGGCCCCCACAGGCACAAGGGGACTCAGAAGAGGTGCCCCCTGAGCCTGTCCCTATAGGCAGACATAGGCATGCCCAGTACACCCTGGTCTTGGCAAAGAAGCAATGCATATCACATATACTGACACCCTAGGGACCCAGGGACTGACACCACACTCTGACTCACATACACACAGTAAAATGGAGGCCAGCCACATCACACTATCTATATCTTACCATGTATAGGCTGTGTACTGTGTGCATCCAACAGAGTCAGCCCTGAAGCATTGTACTCTCACCTGCAGCTGGCACAAGGTAAGTCACTCTCCTTAACAATAAATTAATGGGGAAGTAGACTGTGGTAGCATATGTATGGTATTGGAGCATGTATGCATGGGAATGGAGTGGGTTACCAGGATAGCATCAGACAACAGACAGCTATGTGGGACAACATGAACTCTCTTCCAAATACTAGCTGCCCCACAATATGCAGTAGTCCCCAAGGTGGCAAAACTCACTGCAGTATATGTGAGGAACTGACAAACAATGGGGTCATAGTTCACATGCATGGATGTCAATGTTGTAGTCCCATACATACCTCTCAACCTCTTACAGGAAATCATCTGTACAAAGTCATAAAGAAATGTGTGGCAAAGATGCACAAATAGGGACAGTTATGAAATATTGCTCTTACAAACTTAAAAAGTTATATTATAACAGGTCTTGCAGTAGCATTAATTCTCTGAAGGGTAAGAAGTCTAAAACTCAAATGTCTGTCATTACTTTCTAACTTTAGTCTTTAATGATTTGCCATTATTGTCCCAGACAACCACAATATTATGAAAAATGGGCCCAAAGTATGGGACAAACTTCTGGGCAGTCTGTGAAAATGTATATAGTTGAAAGGCATTCCCCCTCCCCCCAACACACCCGTGCTCCCATAGAACTGTTGTAACATTTATGTTTGCAAGGTAATAGCAACAGACCACACATTCCCAGGGCTGTCAAAAACAACTTGATAACTTGTTCCATTTCCACAATATGCAGGGGTCAATGTGCTATGTATGTGTGTGGTTAGTAGTGTCAGGAAGTAGATAGTAGTTACTGATGGCTGTTATGACTTAGTGGGCTAAGTACAGTACTGTGGTTGACTAGGTTCATGGTTTGAGACTGGCTGTGCTAACTATTTTGCATGTCAGCTACACAAATGATAGGAGTTGTACACACTGTCCAGAAGTCAATATTTGTTAATGCAGGAAAGCTGGACAATGGAGGGACAGGGGGCACACATATGGACAGTACACATCTCTGAGAAACCTGCACAGTGCCTAGTAGAACAGGAGGTTGTGACAAGTCAGTCTAGTGCCAGGCTATAAAGGCTGCCACATTACTGTGTCAGTACTGACAAGAAGTCGGTGAGCACCATACATACCCCTGGAATGACAGGGTGTCACAGAATGTCCACACGTATGCCTCATATATCTGTTCTGCTTGTCATAACATTGCATTTGCCTGGTAAGCTATTTGCAAACCAATAAAGGTTGATGTGAAAACATCAATGACAGACAATTGAGTTGCAGATGTCATACCCATAAGAAAATGCAAGCTAATACAAAACCATTCTACCAACTGTATGCTTGGAAGAACAATATTAAGACCCTGTCCCCATGTCTGGGCCTGTGCCTGACTGCTATATATGGGCCTGTCTAGATGTCTGTCTGTAAGAGTTTGAGAGCTATGGCCAACATGTAGTCTTATAATAACAGTGCAACACAAACCGTCTGAGGACCACAGCAGATGTATGGGGCACAATGATGGACAACCTGCTAAACAGGTACAGTCAGAGGTGTGAAGTCCATAACCCTGTGTGTGATGTTATGACGTCTAGCCCATTCACACCTTAACTACAAATACATAGCAGCAAATGTGGACAAAACCTGTGTCTGGACTACAGAAGGGCAAAGAGACACATATAAGGGGAAGGGGAACCACTGGCCAGACAAACTGCCATAACATAGTTCCCTGCAATGCATGGAGTCAGTAAACAAATGTCTGTCAGCGGTCCCTCACATTACTCTATACTGATCTGCAACTGACATACCAGGAAATCACACTGCTATGTAGAATATACCACACATATTATGGAAAACTCTGCTCAGTCCAATGCAGTCTGTACCCACCCCAGGATATGACTCAGTTAATAAGGACAACACACAGCCAGGAGATCCCTCAGACAGTATATCACTGAGGTGCTGGACTGTTTACACAGGTTCATCAGCCAATCATCTGTAGCACACAAAATCCTGGACTGGAGTACAGGCAGCTCTGGAATGGAGTTCAACTGTTACTATTGAAGGTCATACTTGGCATGCTCCTACACTTAGAGAATTATAGCCCATGTCTAAACCCACACCTAACTTCAGAACTGTGTTGTCTATATATGCCTTTGCATACAAACAGCTATGTACACCTCAACTGTCTCTCCCCACCCCCACC
>NC_056741.1:657709984-657794984 GCF_019279795.1 Protopterus annectens | reverse complement strand
ACAGGTTTCTCACTGAGAGGCTGTCGTGTCTCATGAATGCACTCCCCAAACCTACCAAACACAATACCATGCAGACCCTCATCAACTACTTCAAGGTTGAGTGGATGGAAAAAAAAACATCTGCCCCGGGGGTCCAGCCTGTGTCCAGTTATGCCATAGGCAACAGGTACTCCAGTAACCTCCTCTGTAACTATGAACCTGTGATCCTAAGGAACACCCATGTGACATGTATCAAGACTAACTTGCTGTGTCAAGTGGTATTCATGCAAGGATATGTTATCATCCCCCATTGTCCCTCACACACTGTTACACGCATACCTTGGTGATGAAAAGGTGTCCGTGTTGCCACTCCGCCATCCTGAGCTTCTGTAATGGCAGCAGCTCACTACAGCTTACACACACAGACACCTAGAACATAAACAGAATAAGGTCTGTGAGACAACAGTCAGTCAGCAGTACTAACAACAATAAAGCATCATGGCACAAAGGTACATACATTTTGTTGCATAAGCATGAGAATTGCCAGCAGACAGCACCTTACAGGGCATAACATTACTACACTATAAACTGCTATTACCTGTACTATACTCACCCTGTGCATTAGACACATATTAGCATGTCCTTGCATCGATGGCATGGATAACAGGGATGTGGCACAGGTATCACATGCACAGGTTGTGGTGTGGGATTGTCAAAGTCCTAGGCTGTGCCATACAGTTGACATCATGTGTGTGTGTCTGGAGGGGTACTGGTCAGATGGGCCATGGAAAGGAGCTGTGTGCATCTGTCAGTGACTTGCTTGTGACACTGTTGTGTGAGTGTGTGCATGCACACAGTCAAGCCATGTGCTAGCCCTACACGAGTGTATGTTAGACAGCCATGGACAATACATGGCAGAATGTGCAGTTCACCTTCTCCGGCCACGAACACAGGAACTGGTTCTGCCAGGAGTGGCACTGGCATCACCATGCCCAAGGCCAGATGTGGTTATACTTCCTGATGGTGACCAGTGTCTGCTGGGTTTGTGTCCCCCAAGAGACCAGCCAGGACCATGTGCCCATGGCCTGCTATGTTGTGGTGTGGACAGCACCCTCCCTTCATTAGTGCTGGTGGTACTGCAACTATGGGGGTGTGACTGTGCACGGCCACTTGGGCTCTCAGATGATGTTGTTGCTGACCTACATCCATGTGCCTGATGCCCTACTCCCACCACATGTTCAAGCAGAGACATTGCACAGTTAAGAGCTGACAATGTCTAACTCCACTGTCTGTCCACTACATCAGCAAAATGACGTAAGGCATCACCAATGCCATGGAGGGAGTCATGCATGCCAGACAGTGTTGCATCCATGACCCTGAGCATCCATCTGGTGTACCATTTACAACGTGCCTGTGCCTCCATGATGGGCTGAAATATGTGTTGGGTGACATGTGATGCGACACCTCTGACAGGAGCTGGATGGGCAGCAGTCCTCCTTTGAGCACCCCTGTCAATCTGCCTATGTGGGACCTTGTCAGGTCTCTGGCTATGGCTAGTGTCTACAGTCACAGATGCCATGGTTGCCACACTACCCTACCTGTTCAATGCCACCACCCTCCAACTGCCCAATATCTGTGGCTGCTGGAGACTGGGTATGTGTGGGCATACTGACCATGTGCAGGGACATTCGGGGTTGAAGTGGGATGTCAACCAATGGGTCAGATTCAGCCCCCAACAACCATACCTGTGCCTCACAATGGCCACCATCATTATCAGAGTCCAATGAGTCACTGACATCAGGTTGTAAGATGGACACACTCCATCCCCTAAGATCACCTGTGAGGGGAAAACAACATGACTACATTAATTCCTGCACTATAATGTTTGCTGATACACATATACACACACACACACACACACACACACACACACACACACACACACACACACACACACACACACATACAGATGAGGTGCCACAAAGGCATTATACAGACCACATGTTTGATTGATGCCATGCACAACACACAATCAGACCAAAACAGACACACTCTGGTCAGGCCCTCAACAGCATGCAGTGTAGCTACGTCCAGTTAATGTTGCTAGTACTATACACCTGTGAGATAAGTGACAAGTCAGAGTATGTGGGGAACCTTCACTTAGTATGAGTATTTTTGTCTAAATTACGGTACCATTTGGTCCGTTTTCTAACCTCTAAATAAACAGTGGAACTAATTTGCTGGCCTTTTCGTGTTTGTTTCAAGTTTGGTTGGCCGAACCTTCACTTAACACACAGTGCACCTGTGTACACAATAGTAATGCACCCCTGTATAGCACAGTGGCTATACCTATACAAAACTACATGCTAATATTTTACAGCTACTGCAAATATGCTACTGTGATTAGCAATGTGATGCACTGCAGTGAACCCCACCACAGATGAACATGCACATATTGCAAAATGGCTACGCTTAACAGTTGTGTGCATGGCAAACTGTCAGCTATTTACATGCCTATGGTATAGATGAGCCATAACATGACAGTTCCACAGTCATCAGCTACAGGTTGATGTTCCCCAGCCACACCAGAGGTACCTATGGAGTTGTGGGGAAGAGGTATTGTTAGCACACATGCATATGTCAATGGTACAGGATAATATGTGAATTTATCAACATGTACAGTACAAGCTGTGATACTACTCAAATTGCTGACATTCACAATATGTGTGCACATGTGTGCATTACAAAACCCCATGCACATATGCAGATTGACCTGACATATGCATACAGGTATGCAGAGGCTGCCACTATGACTGCTACAGTATTAATGTGATGACCACTGGAGGTTTACCTGGACGCAACTCGGCTGTGGAATCTGTGCCACCCACCTCCACGACATATGTACTAATGGTTCCCTGTGAGCTGGTGGCTGACACCAGATTTGCCAGGAAATCCTCTGTGGCTGAGAGTGGTGGTTGTATAGCAAACCCTCCTGCTGTGCCAGCACAGTCCCTGGCCACAGCTGCAGCCCTTTGCCATGCATGGTGTATGAGATCAGTAGCATGGTGCTGGACGTGTTCATAGCTCCTGTCCTGGTGGCCCACATTATTCACTGTTGCTACCAGGTCTTCCCACAGGGCAGTGCATTGCTGCTGGTTATGGTGGTTCCTTGACAACAGCACTCAATGATGAAGTCTCAGGACATCAATAATTGCAGCAGTCTCAGCTTCTGAGAAGGGTGGGTTACGTCATCTGTACATCCCACCTGAAAGACATGAATGGGGAACACATCACAGGACTGTATACATTGCTCACCATTATGTACAGACCCTACACATCCACTTTTGCCAACACTATCCACCACTAACCCCCACATCATACCCCCACCATCTATCAGCACAGTACATCTGTGGGTATTGGCAACATACTGGCAATACAGCATCCGTTGCCCCCTGATCCTGATGTTTCATGTTACTTGCTGAATGTGCTATGAGGTGTGGCACCGCATGTAGCTGTTGCACCTATTACTGCTTGTTCATAGGCTGTCTACATGGCCTGCTGAGGTGTCAGCCTCCTACTGTATTAGTAATCACCTGGTCTGTAGGCCAACCTTTCGGGTCTCACTGGGCTTCCTCCCTCAGATTCTGGACTAGATGGCTGGACAAAGACCTACAGTTTCCCCAGCCAGTGTGGTTGATATTGTCCTGGCACTGTTTAGCACCTGCCTCATGTACAAAGATGGACAGCCATCTACAAACACCACCAACGAACACACTGTGTGAGGGATGCAATGACTGTAGGAATCTGCAGTCCATGCTCTCTACCTGTCAAGGCTGCATATCTGTCCCCAAACAGGTTGTCAACACAATCAGAACACGTCATACACCACCCACACCTACACAACACACACAAGCATCTGCAGTGGTCCTCAACATACACATGTACAAACAAAGGGGGTCTCTGAGGCACAGCCGCACATAAATGCAAGAGCCAAACACAGCACATACTACACATGGCCACATACCTGTGTCCCACATGTAGGCATCAGCCCATGTCAAACATGTTACACATAGGGGACTCTAGTGGAGACACACTGGTGTGCCTCTGACCTGGCTGTGTATTTGGATGGTCACAGTTACTTTTGTGTCAGTTGACAGACTCAGCCATATTCCATACACACTGCTGTCTCTCACCAACAGGTGCTGTCAAGGGTCTTTCACAGTACATGTTGGTGAGCCTGACCTGACCTGACATGTAAGTCCCTGGACTATTTGCAGTGAGACATGAGTGAGCACACTGGTTTTGTGGCCCAGGCAGGTTCCTAGCCTTATGCAGCATTATGTTGTCACCCAGACAGATGCCACAATACAATCAGGCAATGATTGACCTTAACATGTGCACATTTATCCAGTGATATTCCAGGGGTTCCAGTACCTGTGAGTCTGGGATGATATGGCACACAGACCATGATGCTCCACGAGAGATGGCCTCCATCTGTTTTCTCTGGTCTTCATGCATCTGGCAGTGGTTCCCACCAGCCCCATAGTGACTCCATTATTAACATTGGTGATGTTATCTCTACCAACATACAAGTTTCAGTACAGCACACATTAAAGGCCATGCTGCTAAACATTAGAGGTGTACACATGACTTTGCCCTCATTGCAAGCAGTCCTACCATGGAAACAGCAGACATCTGTGCAGTCACACAGATCATGGTTCAAAGCTGCAGAGGGTGTCCCAACCTTACATGGGTAACCATCCTATCATACACGCAGAAGCCAAAGTGTAGCTGGAAATGCCATGGGACATGGGGTTTCTGAATATATGAGACACATACACACTTCCACCCAATACAGGCAATAAGATGCACAGAGGACACTGTACGGACAGTTCAACATTGTCAATACAAACCTATGCAAATCACAACTAGGTACCAGCCACCACACGTGACCATGAAGCCCATTCTGCCTATATGGGCCTCATGACCTGTATTAGGAGTTGGGTCTGTACCCTGATCCTGGGTCAGTTGAACGGCCCTAACATACATTGTAAGATGTACCCATGCCAGCACTCAAATAGCCAGGAATCCATCAACAGTGGATGTACAAACACATTGGTGAGGCCAGGGGCTGCCCCCACATGAGGTGAAGGTGTATTGCAGTTGACATCACACAACATGGGTTACCACTGCAGCATCCCTACAGTGTCAGCCTCTGTGGCAAAGCAACCATCATGCAGTCAAGTTTGCAGTCACCGTCTCCCACAGTACTCAACTAGCTAGGTTCAACCATACATAGACCTCCGATCTGGAATACATCCTCCGGGGGGGGGGTTACACAGACTCACAGCCCCCATTCCCTCATTAAGGACTGGCACCAATATCCACATATACACACAAGTGCTATATGTGCATTTGTATAGATGCATGTAGTCAGGTATACCTGACAGGCCTACATCATCCTCTACTAGGATATGTACACCTGTCTGGTGGACATGTGCAATACATATTGTCTATAACAGGAATGAAATACCACTGCCCGAGACAAAGTAGGGGCAGATGCTCATTCTGGAGCAATGTCTTCTTAGCGTGTTCACCAGAATGGGATCAGTCCTGCAAACCTGCATGACAAACACAGTGCATACATTGTCTACATCCAATACAGACAGTCATCTCTCCTACTGTACATATGTTTGCAACAACACAGGTAGCAGCTGCTCACTTGTGGTGCACAAGGACACCAGCTATACCACTAATGTTGGTGTAGCATACCGGATGCCTGACAGAGTTGGTGTGGGCTTCACCCCTGTGTTCCCCATCATTATATCAGGATATCCACAGTACCTCCACTGTCTCCTATATGTAGGGTGCAGGTCACCACTGCCATGTCATAGTCATGGTATACATCTGCCATGGGAGCCTATCACATCACAGAATGCATCCTACATGACCCCAAGCATAACCTTGCAACACCATAAGGAAGCATATTGAAAGGAAGACTGACTACCGCCTTTGCCCGATCTGTTTAATGGACAACCACTGTCACCCCATTAGACTGAGGTGGGGCATCCCCCACTCAGTCACATGATAGACCCAGCAGCCTAATTAGGATATTCTGCAAGGCCGTAGCACAGCTTTAAGTGAACTCCATTAACAAGGACATTGGCAACCTGGCCACACTCCAATAAACACACTTAGGCTTTGCCAAGGAAGGATTCATGTCTGTTACACTCAGTTGACCTCTGTGACGCAATCATTAAAGCCATGGATGGAGAGTGACAGTGCAAACAGCCTAATTGACCTGGACAATCTCTGTGACAGTATAACCCATGTGGCCATTATAGATATCACAGTCCGAGGTATGCATCACACCATATGTTACCATAGGGGTAGCACACTGCTGCACTGAAATAACCCCCCTATTCCACATAGGGAAATGCACCACAAGTAGTTGACCCATAAGTATATAACCTGTTGTACTGTGTTTGACCCTCTGTTAAGTGTGATGTACACATCTGAGGTGCATGTAACAGCCATTAGCCTATATCTGACCATGTCTGGGGACAACTGCATGCTGTGTGCCATCACAGGATTCCATAGTGATGTGGACATCTGCCTAGGAGGGTCTCACACAGATGTATGACTGTTGCCAGACACATGACCTCAGGCCGCATACCAGGACATGCAGTGAGAACCCTTATGGGGAGACTGACATCCCCACATATTATCAGAGTATGAACAACATCCTAGACAGGCAATCAGTCATGAGGGTGCTGTGGACACAGGTCTTTGGCAACATCACATTTGAACACAATGTTGCTTTCATTGTAAGGTAAACCTTCTACATGGTCCATGACATACATAAGGCTATGTCATCATGGGACATGGGGTATAAACATGCCCACATTCCCCCCAATGAGGACCATTAATGTGTATAATTCCCTGTTTCTCATTCATATCACACAGCATATGCAACAGTTGGGGACATCACAGAGGTACCAGGGAATACCAGGGCATCAAACATCTAGCGCACACCGATTGGCTATAATGCCAACCCTCTACCCAGTTTCATACATAATCCTCATGGGTGACCTCAGTGTGGCATGCAAGACACAGACTCCGCATTGCTGGGACTGCTGCACAAGTGCAAGTCATGCTCCACTCTGTTAACACACACACAAACACACACACACACACACACACACACACACACACACACACACACACACACACACACACACACACACACACACAAACACACACACACAAACACCCTAAACCTGGTGTGTGACATGAACTGGGTTTGTTGGCAGCTCAAATGTGTGTCCCACACAATCAGCCTGCAGTGGAATGGGCACCCTGTTCACATCAGTCAGGGTAGCTATTTATACCTTTGCAGGCATAGACTGGATAACTGGATGGTTAACTGCACATACACCCTTGGGATACCTCCTGTGTTCATGTTGCCTAGGCATATGGCTGCTCAGGGCCCATAGCATAGCAACCTTATATGGTTCCAGGAGTACCAGATATGGCCTGAATGCTGTGACAGACTGTATTTTTATGTGTCCACATTCATCACTGCCATTGACCGCTGAGTGTCCCCTATGGGCAACGTTACTGTACCATGTCATCCAACCTACAGAAAAACAGGTGGTACTACAAGTGCATATGGAGATTCCAGCAACGTATATGCTATGCAATAACTGGGAGCAGTGCATATGTGGTTTAGGATGTCCTCCTTGTAGCTGTCTGATATCTGCAGTACCCAGATGTTTGCAGAATGTGTACATGTGCCTATCAGATGTAGACCCCCTGCCAGACAAATGTGTATTTCCGGACACCAGTTGGACAATATATGATGGTTGTCCCCTGAGTTTGGGGAATATGTCTGTGACATGCCAGATCCCTGTGAACGCAGTAATGGTACATGAATATATGGTACTGTATGCATTCCATTACATTGTATGGTTAATATGTAAGCACTGATGCTGAGCCAGAACCAGTGTCCCCCCACTACTAGTAACTATAACCTGCTGTCCTGCTGCAGGGGGTCACCAGGTATGCTAGCCATAGGTATCAGGCAATGAAATATAGGTGTGGAGTACACAGTGACCTAGCCATAGTACAACATGAATGGTCAGGGACACCTGGACAATCTTTGAACTAAGCCTGTATGACATTCACAGACTGAGAGGGGCTCGCTGACAGTACATGATGTGATATTCCAACTGTATCCACCAGTACATACTGTCAGTATTGTACAACAGACAATAAAAGTAGCAGTCATATGTGAGCTGACCATTGCTGGGGTGATTCAGGGGCCAGATCTGTGATCTATGTCACTGCAGACAGGGCCATAAGTGATGGCCGTAGGTGCTGGACAGCAGACTAACAGCAACATATCAGTGCAGGCAATGTTGTTGAAACCTACTGTTTACATTTTTATTTCCCATGACTGCATCCCCACATCTGAATTCCATTACATGCTTCATTCTATGACATATCTGGTATAGTGCTGTACTGCTTTGTGAGAAGAAATCCAGTAGTAGTATCCTAGAGAATCACAGTATGTCTTCATGAATAAAGTGCCAGACCTGTTTACCATAGACAGCAGCTTGCCTTTTGTAGGTAATGCTCATGAACAGGTGATTGCCTGTGCACCAATCTGTGACTCTCACTTGCTAATTGCATCCAGAGCAGCTGGGTTGCCTTTCAATTAGCCAATGGCATGGCAACACAGTGCTATAATTAAGGCCTTCATGTAGGCCTTGCCCCTTTTCCTGGCCTGTGAGGAGGACATTATCAAGATGTGAGAGCTACAGCATCACAGAGGATAGGTAGAAATACTGTCCACTGTTTGGATTGATGTGTTATGTCCACAGTTTTGCATGCTATGTCTGGCCATTGTTAACAGACTTTCAGATTCTGTAGCAGTGTACTGTTGCACAATGTGTGTTGGGGTTAGTAAGAAGACAGGGAGATGTGAGCGTCATACATCCTTTTTATCTGAATGTGCATACTGTTACAGTTGATGCTGGTCTATCAGCTGTGTATGTTTGTAGGGGGAGACTGTGACACAGGCCTCTTTCACCTGAGCATTCCCCCCAACCCTTGATGTATGGGTGTTGTGTCGATGCTCTGTTCTAGGTGTTTGAGAGGTATGTTAGGTCTGTAGCAGGTAGCTGCACATACTGCTGCATGTCCAGCAGACTGGAGATGCTGCATTCTGGTCAGGAGTCAGACTAGGGATTGTGAAGACTTACGGGGACAGCAAGCTGTTACAGTCAGTGAGGGAGCAGTGTCAGCTGTTGTATCACAGCATGGCCTGGTTGAGGTTACCCATAAAAGTCCAGGTGAAGCATGTGCCTCTGGTACATATGTTACGTAATAGTGTCATCTAGAGAGTGGTAGGTGACATTTAGTAGACATATTCATAATTGTGAAATGCGCCCCACCCTGCAGGCCTTGGGTGGCAGTCACTGCTGTAGAAGCAATAAGTTTTGCTGGACATTGCATGGCTCAGTTATTCCTGTGTTGTATTGAGATGCATGTAGTTGTTGCTCCACAGACTGGGCTATAGACCAGGACTGTGGTTGTCCAGCTTTGACACATGCTAGGAATATAACAGGTAGATTATATATAATATATTAATAATATATATTATATGTTAAGAATAATAATATATGATATGTATTATAATAATATATTATTATATTACATTATAATATATATTATATGATATATTACTAATAACAAATTATATTATGGCAGATGTATTTGTAAGACATATGTGCATGGATAAGGGTGTGTTACACATGATTGGCATGGACATATGTGTTCAGATGGGTATGACGTGTGACACTGAGCTATCTGTCATGGTTTGTAACCCCAATCTGCACTGCATTGCCAGTATGTCAGCACACAGCATAGGTTTCATGAGAACCCTGCCATAAGTAGGGGTCACAACTGTGTTCATTCAGCAACAGTCTGTGCAGTTGTCACTTCTACCTGATGTTGTAGGCATCCCATACATCTAGCAGCATTTATTTGTCTATGTACTAGTTTGTTGTCTGGGTCAGAAGCCAAAGACAAGTATACTGGGATTTGTACCAGTATATATAGGAGTAGTGTGTCACTGGCAATCAGGATATGTTTGCAAAAACACTACTTCATCTCCAGAGCTCAGTTGGCCTACTGGTGTAATGCACTATGCTGTAGTTGACAAAGTCCTGCATGCAATACTTGCCAATAGTGTCTTTTTTCCCTAATCATTGGACACTGGAAAAATCATATCTTCACTATTTATTGATCTTTGTAAAGCTTTTGATACTATATCCCACTCTCTCCTTCTAACAAAACTCTCTAACATAGGTACCTCACCTCAAACTCTAAACTGGTTCACTAATTACCTCACTAATATGCAACATTAATCTAAATGACAGAACTCTTACTTGCCTTTCCTAAGCACCACCACTGGTGTTCCTTAAGGCTCCATTTTAGACCCACTTCTGTTTAGCATATTTATCAATAACTTCCACACTGCACTCTCTCAAGGCTCAGTCATCCAGTACGCAGATGACTCCACCATCATCTGCACTGCAAACAATTCTTCAGAACTACAGCAGCTCACCCAAAATGCCCTCACCTCCATTGAAATGTGGATGTCTAATTATCATCTTGCCCTGAACGCCAACAAAACCAAACTAGTAATCTTTGTCCCAAAAATCCCACACCCCTACAAAAAAGACAACTTCACCATTCAATCTCTAAATGGTACCACCATCGACATTATACCTAGCACAAAACTCCTAGGTTTCATTATAGACGAAAACCTCACATTTGACCTGCACATCCAGTCCAGTGTCAAAAAGACACAACAAAAGCTTGGCACTCTCTACTGATAAAACACCTACTCAGTGCATCAGCCCATCTTTACTTTGCCTCTTCTTTTCTTTTACCCTCTCTTTTATACGGTGCCCCCCTCCTCACCAACATTCAGTCTTCTCTAAAGTTCAAACTAGACTCATGCTACAACAAAATTGTTAAGTTTGTAACTAATGCCTCCTACTGATCCCACCAATGCTTATCATTACACAACCTAAAATGGCTTGAACTCCCCAACTATCTCACCTTTATCCAACTAACTACAGCTCACAAACTCATTCATAATCCATCCATGTGCCCTGCTCCATCTTCTATACTTATTTTATGCCATCCTAACAGACCACTCCGATCCAACAACCAAATGTTCATAAATGTGGAAAAACCCAAACTTTCAGCTGGCCAGATGCTTTACACCTTTACCATCACAAAACTTTGGAAGTCCCTCCCCCAACACTTAGATCCACCCATTTAGTAACCCTCTTCAAGACATCTCTGAAACAACACCTCTCCTCATCTTAGCTGTGCACATGTGCTAACACCACATCTCCTATAACCTAACTTCAACCATCACAACTATTTTCACCTCCACTCTACTACTCTGGCATCCTCCTTTCACATCCACCTGTCTTTTTACTTACTCGGCCTCACCATCCTGTCCACTTCCCTCTTCTACTAACCCTCATTGTCTTACCATTGATCCCTTCTGTCTACTTCCTTCTCTTCCTAACCCTTATAGACCTACCAAGACATTCAGGTACTCTTGCAGCCTACCTTAATATCATACCACCACTTATATCTGTAACAATGTCCACTGATTTTGCTGATCCCTGCAACAGGACTTATATAATCTATCACTCAGCTATTACACCTCCTAAAGATGTGAAAAGTTTAAGTACCTAGTCTCTAATTAGTTCTTATATCTGCTTTGCACCCACTGCATGAAGTGTCCTGTATAAATTTTGCTAGCTGAAAACTACTCATATGAAATGTTATCATGTATATACTCTGTATTGCTTGTATAATATCTTTGATTTAAGAATGATTACTTATGTACTGTTTTTTTTCACAAATTGTACAAACTGCCAATAATATGCACTAAATGTCTTTATTAATGTAAATTCTATCTTGTATGTTCTAATGCTCTAATCTGTATCTAAGAATAATATAATACCTAACAGAGCTTCTCTTACTCTCATCCTACCTATACGTATATTTTAGTTATGCCACTATGGGCATTTATTTACTACTCAGTTATACTAAAGCATAAATGTATTGTGACTGTAAATTTATTAATGTTTTTGTGAATGTGAAGGGATAAAAAAAAAAAAAAAAATTATGTTTTTGTGAATGTGAAATGAAAAAAAATTGTAGGGCAAGGGGTTAATCTCTCCTCACCTATATTGATTGTACATTCTACTATAGTTATCACATGCCATGTAAAGTTCCTCTGTCCTACTTTAAATTTCATTAATTGCTTTATATTGTATTAATCTATTATTGTAACATGGAGCTTTTCTCCCCGGGCCTCCGCTGAAAATGGACCTGTGTCCAGTCGGACCCTCCCAGTTAACAAAAATAAAATGAAAATAAAAATAAATAAATAAAATAAAAGTATGTGAAATGTCTTATAAGTGGAGCTTTTCTCCTTGGGACTCCACTGAAAATGGGCACTTATGGCCCAGCTGGACCATTTCGTTAAGCAAATGCAAATAAATAAACAAATGCAAATAAATAGTTCCTATACAGGTCTATCTCCAACAGGTTATGGCTATATTCCTGCCTGTGCAGCTTAAATAAGGCTATTTTCCTGCTTTTGCCACCATTGGAACAGTTTTAAAAATGCTAAACAAAGCTCAGCAGTGCACAAACCCACTAAGTTGAGTTGAGTTGCTTAAAGTGATAAATGCTTAGCAGTGCTTAGGGGTGCACAAATCTATTTAGCTTAGCTGAGAACTGCTTAGAATGGGACCACATAGCAATGCTTAAACCAGCTAAGCGGAGCTGAGCATTGCTAATTATTGCTAAGACAGGTCCTGATTAAACATTGCTTAACTTGGCTTAACAGTGTTTAACAAAATGTAGCTAAGGGCAAACAAGACTTTTACATAATAACACGGATATATATTGATATTAATTACTCATTATTGATACTTTATTATGTGTTTGTAATTTACTTTGCATGACCTTACCCTATGTACTTTAAATACATTACCTTGGTGTGTGACTGAACTGTATTGGACACTTGTGTTTAAGGGAAGGTTTTCACCTCATATCTCCACTAACAATGGGATTCTGGACCAGCTGCACTAACCTGGTTGACTAATATAAATAACTACTGCAATAAAAAAATAGAAATATAAATAGGAATGCTTTCTGATGTAAAAGCTAAATTGTCTGTTGTGGTATTCAAACTGTGCACCTACTGCACATGAAGCCATGACTCTAACCATTCAACAAACTAAGCTATGAAGATTTCAGCTATACATTTCCAAATAGCTTTTCATTATGTTTAAGCACTGCTGAGCAACATGCTGCACCACACAAACACGCTCAGCTATGCTTAAACTTGGCAAAAAAATCAACATAAAAGGGAAAGTCACATTTGCACATTTGATTTTCATGCTGTGCGGCACTTTGACAGTACAGGGGGTGTGCTACTGACACAATAACACACCCCCTGTGTAAAATATATCTATCACTTATTAATAAGTGTCAGAGGACACTTTCTTTAACATTTTAGTGCTGTACAGTACTTTGACAGTGCAGTGGGTATGTTACGGACACTGTAACACACTCCCTGTGTGAAAATATATAAATAAGTGTCTTGGGACACTTTCTGTAATCTTAGTGTTGTACAGCACTTTGACAGAGCAGTGGACATGTTATGGACACTGTAACACACCCCAAATTACTATATAAATAAGTGTCTAAGGCCACTTTCTGTTATGTTGTAGTGCTGTATGGCACTTTCACAGTGCAGGGGGTGTGTTACACATCTGTAAGTACTGTAACACGCCCCCTAGTACTGATTCAGTAACTGTGTACATGGCTCTCCCTCAATAGCATGCCTTCATTAATATGCAAGGAGCGCTGCTGAGCGGGAGCTGCAGACATGGCCATGATACACTCTGTGTAGGAATTACACTATTCCTACATGGAGTTTATTAAATCCAGGGGCATAATGTGTTTTAAATGTGTAAAAGGGAGCAGTGTTTCTAAATTCAGTACTAGTAAAAGTAACAATGTTATACCTGTGAAAAGTGTAGTCAGTAAAAAAATAACATGCTACTAATGATGCTATGCTTATTGAATGTAATGAATTTTCTGTGAGAATAGTAGACCCAGCCTATTGATATTCTCCTAAAAAAGCTAAATTAAGTGCAGTGCCTTAATTGATGAAATGGAGCAAGCAAGGTTACCAGATTCAAGACATATGGTCATCCTTATAAAGTCAAAGCATGAGTGTAAAAAGAAAACCCTAACTAGAAAATCAGTTGAAGTACTTTGTCTTTACAGAGATCAAAAGCAATATTCCCTTCCTCAATTAGAAATGCAAACTTTGATAGGAAAGAAACTTCATCTTGTAAATGAAGTTCCCAATTTAGCACACAATATGATAATGGAGAAAAAGGTTCTTCACTTGAAACATTTAGCTAGGCAATGTGAAGAACTTATTTCTTATGATAGGCCACTTTGGCAGTGTATGCTGGAGAAACTGCAAGTGAATAAACTCCCAGAAAGACATCTACCTAACCTGGAGAAGTAAGAGTAAGAAGTATCAGTGGGTTTTCAGAACTACCTGGCAGAAGAGGCACACTTCATCATATATTGAGACCATTACAATGGAAAAAGATTAATTTAAGATATTACAGAATAATAAGTCACAGACAAAGTAGTTGACCCATAAGTAGGTGTATAACCTGTTGTACTGTGTTTGACCCTCTGTTAAGTGTGATGTACACATCTGAGGTGCATGTAACAGCCATTAGCCTATATCTGACCATGTCTGGGGATAACTGCATGCTGTGTGCCATCACAGGATTCCATAGTGATGTGGACATCTGCCTAGGAGGGTCTCACACAGATGTATGACTGTTGCCAGACACATGACCTCAGGCTGCATACCAGGACATGCAGTGAGAACCCTTATGGGGAGACTGACATCTCCACATATTATCAGAGTATGAACAACATCCTAGACAGGCAATCAGTCATGAGGGTGCTGTGGACACAGGTCTTTGGCAAAATCACATTTGAACACAATGTTGCTTTCATTGTAAGGTAAACCTTCTACATGGCCCATGACATACATAAGGCTATGTCATCATGGGACATGAGGTATAAACGTTCCCACATTCCCCCCAATGAGGACCATTAATGTGTATAATTCCCTATTTCTCATTCATATCACACAGCATATTCAACAGCTGAGGACATCACAGAGGTTCCCCACCAGGGAATACCAGGGCATCAAACATCTAGCACACACCGATTGGCTATAAGGCCAACCCTCTACCCAGTTTCATACATAATCCTCATGGGTGACCTCAGTGTGGCATGCAAGACACTCACAGACTCCACATTGCTGGGACTGCTGCACAAGTGCAAGTCATGCTCTACTCTGTTAACACACACACACACACACACACACACACACACACACACACACACACACACACACACACACACACACACACACACACACACTAAACCTGGTGTGTGACATGAACTGGGTTTGTTGGCAGCTCAAATGTGTGTCCCACACAATCAGCCTGCAGTGGAATGGGCACCCTGTCCACATCAGTCAGGGTATCTATTTATACCTTTGCAGGCATAGACTGGATAACTGGATGGTTAACTGCACATACACCCTTAGGATACCTCCTGTGTTCATGTTGCCTAGGCATATGCCTGCTCAGGGCCCATAGCACAGTAACCTTATATGGTTCCAGGAGTACCAGATATGGCCTGAATGCTGTGACAGACTGTATTTTTATGTGTCCACACTCATCACTGCCATTGACCGCTGAGTGTCCCCTATGGGCAATGTTTCTGTACCATGTCATCCAACCTACAGAAAAACAGGTGGTACTACAAGTGCATATGGAGATTCCAACAACGTATATGCTATGCAATAACTGGGAGCAGTGCATATGTGGTTTAGGATGTCCTCCTTGTAGCTGTCTGATATCTGCAGTACCCAGATGTTTGCAGAATGTGTACACATGTGCCTATCAGATGTAGACCCCCTGCAAGACAAATGTGTTTTTCCGGACACCAGTTGGACAATATATGATGGTTGTCCCCTGAGCTTCGGGAATATGTCTGTGACATGCCAGATCCCTGTGAACGCAGTAATGGTACATGAATATCTGGTACTGTATGCATTCCATTACATTGTATGGTTAATATTTAAGCACTGATGCTGAGCCAGAAACAGTGTCCCCCCACTACTAGTACCTATAACCTGCTGTCGTGCTGCAGGGGGTCACCAGGTATGCTAGCCATAGGTATCAGGCAATGAAATATAGGTGTGGAGTACACAGTGACCTAGCCATAGTATGTCATGAATGGTCAGGGACACCTGGACAATCTTTGAACTAAGCCTGTATGACATTCACAGACTGAGTGGGGCTCGCTGACAGTACATGATGTGATATTCCAGCTGTATCCACCAGTACATACTGTCAGTATTGTACAACAGACAATAAAAGTAGCAGTCATATGTGAGCTGACCATTGCTGGGGTGATTCAGGGGCCAGAGCTGTGATCTATGTCACTGCAGACAGAGCCATAAGTGATGGCCGTAGGTGCTGGACAGCAGACTAACAGCAACATATCAGTGCAGGCAATGTTGTTGAAACCTACTGTTTAAATTCTTATTTCCCATGACTGCATCCCCACATCTGAATTCCATTACATGCTTCATTCTATGACATATCTGGTATAGTGCTGTACTGCTTTGTGAGAAGAAATCCAGTTGTAGTATCCTAGAGAATCACAGTATGTCTTCATGAATAAAGTGCCAGACCTGTTTACCATAGACAGCAGCTTGCCTTTTGTAGGTAATGCTCATGAACAGGTGATTGCCTGTGCACCAATCTGTGACTCTCACTTGCTAATTGCATCCAGAACAGCTGGGTTGCCTTTCGATTAGCCAATGGCATGGCAACACAGTGCTATAATTAAGGCCTTCATGTAGGCCTTTCCCCTTTTCCTGGCCTGTGAGGAGGACATTATCAAGATGTGAGAGCTACAGCATCACAGAGGGTAGGTAGAAATACTGTCCACTGTTTGGATTGATGTGTTATGTCCACAGTTTTGCATGCTATGTCTGGCCACTGTTAACAGACTTTCAGATTCTGTAGCAGTGTACTGTTGCACAATGTGTATTGGGGTTAGTAAGAAGACAGGGAGATGTGAGTGTCATACATCCTTTTTATCTGAATATGCATACTGTTACAGTTGATGCTGGTCTATCAGCTGTGTATGTTTGTAGGGGGAGACTGTGACACAGGCCTCTTTCACCTGAGCATTCCCCCCAACCCTTGATGTATGGGTGTTGTGTCGATGCTCTGTTCTAGGTGTTTGAGAGGTATGTTAGGTCTGTAGCAGGTAGCTGCACATACTGCTGCATGTCCAGCAGACTGGAGCTGCTGCATTCTGGTCAGGAGTCAGACAAGGGATTGTGAAGACTTACGGGGACAGCAAGCTGTTACAGTCAGTGAGGGAGCGGTGTCAGCTGTTGTATCACAGCATGACCTGGTTGAGGTTACCCATAAAAGTCCAGGTGAAGCATGTGCCTCTGGTACATATGTTACGTAATAGTGTCATCTCGAGAGTGGGAGGTGACATTTAGTAGACATATTCATAATTGTGAAATGTGCCCCACCCTGCAGGCCTTGGGTGGCAGTCACTGCTGTAGAAGCAATCAGTTTTGCTGGACATTGCATGGCTCAGTTATTCCTGTGTTGTATTGAGATGCATGTAGTTGTTGCTCCACAGATTGGGCTATGGACCAGGACTGTGGGTGTCCAGCTGTGACACATGCTAGGAATATAACAGGTAGATTATATATAATATATTAATAATATATATTATATGTTAAGAATAATAATATATGATATGTATTATAATAATATATTATTATATTACATTATAATATATATTATATGATATATTACTAATAATAAATTATATTATGGCAGATGTATTTGTAAGACATATGTGCATGGATAAGGGTGTGTTACACATGATTGGCATGGACATGTGTGTTCAGATGGGTATGACGTGTGACACTGAGCTATCTGTCATGGTTTGTAACCCCAATCTGCACTGCATTGCCAGTATGTCAGCACACAGCATAGGTTTCATGAGAACCCCGCCATAAGTAGGGGTCACAACTGTGTTCATTCAGCAACAGTCTGTGCAGTTGTCACTTCTACCTTATGTTGTAGGCATCCCATACATCCAGCAGCATTTATTTGTCTATGTACTAGTTTGTTGTCTGGGTCAGAAGCCAAAGACAAGTATACTGGGATTTGTACCTGTATATATAGGAGTAGTGTGTCACTGGCAATCAGGATATGTTTGCAAAAACACTACTTCATCTCCAGAGTTCAGTTGGCCTACTGGTGTAATGCACTATGCTGTAGTTGACAAAGTCCTGCGTGCAATACTTGCCAATAGTGTCTTTTTTCCCTAATCATTGGACACTGGAAAAATCATATCTTCACTATTTATTGATCTTTGTAAAGCTTTTGATACTATATCCCACTCTCTCCTTCTAACAAAACTCTCTAACATAGGTACCTCACCTCAAACTCTAAACTGGTTCACTAATTACCTCACTAATATGCAACATTAATCTAAATGACAGAACTCTTACTTGCCTTTCCTAAGCACCACCACTGGTGTTCCTTAAGGCTCCATTTTAGACCCACTTCTGTTTAGCATATTTATCAATAACTTCCACACTGCACTCTCTCAAGGCTCAGTCATCCAGTACGCAGATGACTCCACTATCATCTGCACTGCAAACAATTCTTCAGAACTACAGCAGCTCACCCAAAATGCCCTCTCCTCCATTGGAATGTGGATGTCTAATTATCATCTTGCCCTGAACCCCAACAAAACCAAACTAGTAATCTCTGTCCCAAAAATCTCACACCCCTACAAAAAAGAGAACTTCACCATTCAATCTCTAAATGGTACCACCATCGACATTATACCTAGTACAAAACTCCTAGGTGTCATTATAGACGAAAACCTCACATTTGACCTGCACATCCAGTCCAGTGTCAGAAAGACACAACAAAAGCTTGGCACTCTCTACCGATAAAACATCTACTCAGTGCATCAGCCTAACTTTACTTTGCCTCTTCTTTTCTTTTACCCTCTCTTTTATGCAGTACCCCCCTCCTCACCAACATTCAGTCTTCTCTAAAGTCCAAACTAGACTCATGCTACAACAAAATTGTTAAGTTTGTAACTAATGCCTCCTACTGATCCCACCAATGCTTATCATTACACAACCTAAAATGGCTTGAACTCCCCAACTATCTCACCTTTATCCAACTAACTACAGCTCACAAACTCATTCATAATCCATCCATGTGCCCTGCTCCATCTTCTATACTTATTTTATGCCATCCTAACAGACCACTCCGATCCAACAACCAAATGCTCATAAATGTGGAAAAACCCAAACTTTCAGCTGGCCAGATGCTTTACACCTTTACCATCACAAAACTTTGGAAGGCCCTCCCCCAATACTTAGATCCACCCATTTAGTAACCCTCTTCAAGACATCTCTGAAACAACACCTCTCCTCATCTTGGCTGTACACATGTGCTAACACCACATCTCCTATAACCTAACTTCAACCATCACAACTATTTTCACCTCCACTCTACTACTCTGGCATCCTCCTTTCACATCCATCTGTCTTGTTACTTACTCGGCCTCACCATCCTGTCCACTTCCCTCTTCTACTAACCCTCATTGTCCTACCATTGATCCCTCCTTTCTACTTCCTTCTCTTCCTAACCCTTATAGACCTACCAAGACATTCAGGTACTCTTGCAGCCTACCTTAATATCATACCACCACTTATATCTGTAACAATGTCCACTGATTTTGCTGATCCCTGCAACAGGACTTATATAGTCTATCACTCAGCTATTACACCTCCTAAACATGTGAAAAGTTTAAGTACCTAGTCTCTAATTAATTCTTATATCTGCTTTGCACCCACTGCATGAAGTGTCCTGTATAAATTTTGCTAGCTGAAAACTACTCATATGAAATGTTATCATGTATATACACTGTATTGCTTGTATAATATCTTTGATTTAAGAATGATTACTTATGTACTGTTTTTTTTTTCACAAATTGTACAAGCTGCCAATAATATGTACTAAATGTCTTTATTAATGTAAATTATGTCATGTATGTTCTAATGCTCTAATCTGTATCTAAGAATAATATAATACCTAACAGAGCTCCTCTTACTCTCATCCTACCTATACGTATATTTTAGTTATGCCACTATGGGCATTTATTTACTTCTCAGTTATACTAAAGCATAAATGTATTGTGACTGTAAATTTATTAATGTTTTTGTGAATGTGAAGGGATAAAAAAAAAAAAAAAATTATGTTTTTGTGAATGTGAAATGAAAAAAAAATTGTAGGGCAAGGGGTTAATCTCTCCTCGCCTATATTGATTGTACATTCTACTATAGTTATCACATGCCATGTAAAGTTCCTCTGTCCTACTTTAAATTTCATTAATTGCTTTGTATTGTATTAATCTATTATTGTAACATGGAGCTTTTCTCCCCGGGCCTCCGCTGAAAATGGACCTGTGTCCAGTCGGACTCTCCCGGTTAACAAAAATAAAACGAAAATAAAAATAAATAAATAAAATAAAAGTATGTGAAATGTCTTATATGTGGAGCTTTTCTCCTCGGGACTCCACTGAAAATGGGCACTTATGGCCCAGCTGGACCATTTCGTTAAACAAATGCAAATAAATAAACAAATGCAAATGAATAGTTCCTGTACAGGTCTATCTCCAACAGGTTATGGCTATATTCCTGCCTGTGCAGCTTAAATAAGGCTATTTTCCTGCTTTTGCCACCATTGGAACAGTTTTAAAAATGCTCAACAAAGCTCAGCAGTGCACAAACCCACTAAGTTGAGTTGAGTTGCTTAAAGTGACAAATGCTTAGCAGTGCTTAGGGGTGCACAAATCTATTTAGCTTAGCTGAGAACTGCTTAGAATGGGACCACATAACAATGCTTAAACCAGCTAAGTGGAGCTGAGCATTGCTAACTATTGCTAAGACAGGTCCTGTTTAAACATTGCTTAACTTGGCTTAACAGTGTTTAACAAAATGTAGCTAAGGGCAAACAAGACTTTTACATAATAACACGGATATATATTGATATTAATTACTCATTACTGATACTTTATTATTATGTGTTTGTATTTTACTTTACATGACCTTACCCTATGTACTTTAATTACATTACCTTGGTGTGTGACTGAACTGTATTGGACACTTGTGTATAAGGGAAGGTTTTCACCTCATATCTCCACTAACAATGGGATTCTGGACCAGCTGCACGTACCTGGTTGACTAATATAAATAACTACGGCAATAAAAAAATATAAATATAAATAGGAATGCTTTCTGATGTAAAAGCTAAATTGTCTGTTGTGGTGTTCAAACTGTGCACCTACTGCACATGAAGCCATGACTCTAACCATTCAACAAACTCAGCTATGAAGATTTCAGCTATACATTTCCATATAGCTTTTCATTATGTTTAAGCACTGCTGAGCAACATGCTGCACCACACAAACACGCTCAGCTATGCTTAAACTTGGCAAAAAAATCAACATAAAAGGGAAAGTCACATTTGCACATCTGATTTTCATGCTGTGCGGCACTCTGACAGTACAGGGGGTGTGCTACTGACACAATAACACACCCCCTGTGTAAAATATATCTACCACTTATTAATAAGTGTCAGAGGACACTTTCTTTAACATTTTAGTGCTGTACGGTACTTTGACAGTGCAGTGGGTGTGTTACGGACACTGTAACACACTCCCTGTGTGAAAATATATAAATAAGTGTCTCAGGACACTTTCTGTAATCTTAGTGTTGTACAGCACTTTGACAGAGCAGTGGACATGTTACGGACACTGTAACACACCCCAAATTACTATATAAATAAGTGTCTAAGGCCACTTTCTGTTATGTTGTAGTGCTGTATGGCACTTTCACAGTGTAGCGGGTGTGTTACACATCTGTAAGCACTGTAACACACCCCCTAATACTGATTCAGTAACTGTGTACATGGCTCTCCCTCAATAGCATGCCTTCATTAATATGCAAGGAGCGCTGCTGAGCGGGAGCTGCAGACATGGCCATGATGCACTCTATGTAGGAATTACACTATTCCTACATGGAGTTTATTAAATCCAGGGGCATAATGTGTTTTAAATGTGTAATAGGGAGCAGTGTTTCTAAATTCAGTACTAGTAAAAGTAACAATGTTATACCTGTGAAAAGTGTAGTCAGTAAAAAAATAACATGCTACTAATGATGCTATGCTTATTGAATGTGATGAATTTTCTGTGAGAATAGTAGACCCAGCCTATTGATATTGTCCTAAAAAAGCTAAATTAAGTGCAGTGCCTTAATTGATGAAATGGAGCAAGCAGGGCTACCAGATTCAAGACATATGGTCATCCTTATAAAGCCAAAGCATGAGTGTAAAAAGAAAACCCTAACTAGAAAATCAGTTGAAGTACTTTGTCTTTACAGAGATCAAAAGTAATATTCCCTTCCTCAATTAGAAATGCAGACTTTGATAGGAAAGAAACTTCATCTTGTAAATGAAGTTCCCAATTTAGCACACAATATGATAATGGGGAAAAATGTTCTTCACTTGAAACATTTAGCTAGGCAATGTGAAGAACTTATTTCTTTTGATAGGCCACCTTGGGAGTGTATGCTGGAGAAACTGCAAAAGAATAAACTCCCAGAAAGACATCTACCTAACCTGGAGAAGTAAGAGTAAGAAGTATCAGTGGGTTTTCAGAACTACCTGGCAGAAGAGGCACACTTCATCATATAGTGAAACCATTACAAGGGAAAAAGATTAATTTAAGATATTACAGAATAATAAGTCACAGACAAAGTTTGTACAAAAAGAAGTTCAAAGATTACATAAGATGCAGATGCCAGTGGAGTCAGAAAGAAAATGGAGCAGGACTATAGTATTAATTCAAAAGACTGATGAACCAATTTCTGCAGAAATTTTAAGAAGCTGAGCGTCCTTCAAAATCTGACAGCTTCCCAATGACTAGGGTCAATGAACCAAGGTTGTGGGAGGTTACATTCTTAATCACATAGGACCTAACAAAGTGATATTGGCAGTTCACTCTAATGACTTTCACAGTATGTACTGATATATCAGACATAGATATCAGGCAGTTTTATGAGAGACCTTTGATGGTAAAAATTATGTTTTTGAGTTGAAAATTGAATATAGAAAAAACCAGGTGTCGCTCGTTCCTCTCTAGTGTAGATGATAAACAGGCGGGGTAGTTTATTTATATGTTTTAATACATACAGTAGAAACACACCAGGATGGATAGCAGCACTAGAAAATATAAATGAACTGATTAACAGACAGACTATACAGACAGGCATGGTTACATCTCAACAGCTTACTACAAAATGGCAGTCAGGCTCACACATGGTCAGTATTTACACACTTGTGCAAGCCCCTTGAAAGATTCTTAAAGCTGTACGCACATATTGATCTATATCCTCCCTCTTAAATAGATTGCCCTCAATGAAATTACATTGGAAGAAGGCATGCAATAATATAGACATCAGAAATAAACACAATATTCATGTCAAAGTTGCTGTGTATCTGTAACATGGTCTGGAAATGTGACCTGATTTAGTAACATAGTAATCAGAACTGAGTTTAGCAACAGGGCAGTCTTCAGTGAACAACTCATATCAGGAACTTCAGGATTGATCTCACAAACAGGGGTATTTACTGAAACATCCTCTGGAATGGGAACAATAGATAACCCATTCTGAGGTAAAGAGTTTTTCTCACAGGCTAGTTGCTGTGGTACAGGTTCAGACACTGGCATCAAATGTTTCCAATTCCACCCAAACTCTACTCTTTGTTATTCCACAGTGTATGATCTTAGTACTGAACAGATACTCTTCACAACTCCAATCTGATCATAACCTTTGCACGTTTGCATTCTCACTGTCTCTCCTTCAAGTAATGGATTGACAGTTTTCTGGACTTATAATAAAACTTCTGGGTTAAGCACTTCTTTAACAGATGGGTTTTCACTGATCTATTATTATTAGCACTTGAAACCAATAAACTCCTGCTGACTGGTAATGTACATCTGATTTGTCTTAATAGAAATCTCTGGGCAGGTGAAGCAAGATGTTTATCACAAGGAATATTTCTGAGATTAAAGAGATTCAAGGAAACATCACTATTGTCATGTTTTAACTACTCTAGAAACTATTTTGCACTCTGAACTGTATGTTCTGCCAAACCATTTGAATGTGGATACTCAGGACTACCAGTAACATGGATAAAGTCTCACTCTTCAGTGCATCTTTTGAATTGCTGGCTAGTAAACTGCATGCCATTGGCAGAAATAACTCTGTGTGGGCTACCATGGACTGCAAAATGATGCTTCATCTTAGTAATGACAGTACTAGATGCCAGATTAGGAAGTAGATCAATCTTGAACCAGTTAGAATAAGAGTCTACTAACAGCAAGTAATGTTGACCATTCCATTCGAAAATGTCAGTGGCTAGTGTCGACCAAGGTAGTTCAGGAATCTGGTTTAGCTGAAGTGGTTCCTTCTGTTGATGTGGCTTTGTACTATTACATACAGAACAAGATGAAAGTACTCTCTCAATATTTTGTGGACACAGAAGGCCAAAATACTAGTCCTCTCACCCTCCTTTTAGCAGAATCGGTTCCTGGGTGGCCACAATGCAAGATAGCAATATACTCTGGTTGCAAGGACTTTGGAAGAATTACTTTTGGACCTTTCATGACAATACCATTGCCAGAAAAAAATCTCATCTCTGTAAGGAAAATAAGGTTCCACTTCTTGAAGTAAACTAGCTTGCTTTGATGGCCATCCATGATTGATAAAGTTGTTGAGCTTCTGTAAAACAGGATCTGAGGCTGTATGATTTATAAGCTCATCAAGACATGTGGAAGAAAAACTTTTCACTTCCATGACTTCAAAATCACATTTCTCAACAACACAAATGCCCCAACAGATAAACGAACCACTGTATAGAAATGGTAGAACCACACAAAAACAAAAGAAACATACAGTGGCACAAAGCACAGCATCTTTCTGCATACACAAAGGCTCAAAACATCATCTTGTATAAAAATACTAACAGCATTTATTAATGGTTAGCACTTTCACCACCAGACAGGTGGCTTCTTCAGACTATAAACAAACAAAAAAAAAAGAAGGCACCTGTCCAGTGGTGAAAGTGCTAACCGTTAATAAATGCTGTTTGTATTTTTATACAAGATGATGTTTTGGGCCTTTGTGTATGCAGAAAGATGCTGTGCTTCATGCCACTGTATGTTTCTTTTGTTTTTGGAAAATAAAAAAATGTACCTTTTGTGTAGACAAGATTGAAATTGTACTTCTGCACATTTCAACACCATATGTTGCAATCTGGCTGGAGCAGTATGCATAGGCTTTCTCAAAATAGTGACTAGAGGTTGGTGATCTGTTTTGATCTGGATAGGTCTACGATAAATATAATTATGGAACTTAGAACATGCAAACACAATTGCCAAAATCTCTTTATCTGAGCATACTGCATTTCAGTTTGGGTTAGAGATCTGGATGCATAGGCAACAGGTTTACCTTCTTGAAGAATAACTGCACCAAGACCAAATTTCGAAGCATCACAGGAAAGAGTAACTGGTTTGTGAACATTATAGTATCTGAGAGTTGGTGGACTGGCAATTCTCTGTTTCAGAACATCAAATTCCCTTTGGTGCTGTTCCAACAATGACCAGGATACATCTTTATGTGTCAGCTCTCTAAGCGGTTCTGCTAGTTGGCTCAAGTCTGGACTGAACTTGCCTAGATAGTTAACCATGCCAAGAAAACAGAGTAGCCTTGAACATTGTCTGGAGATGGCATCTGGAGAATAACTGTTTATATTGAAGGGTCTGGTCATAAGCCTGAACTGGTAAACAAATGACCAACATAAATAACTTCTCATAACCTGACCTTGCACTTCTGAGGATTCAGCTTAAGATTCACTTGGCACACCCTTTCCAGAACTGTGTCTGTCATGCTTAGCTTCACCATTACTTCCTACTAAAATATCGTCTACTATAACAGCACAGGGGTAGCCAGAAAAAATTTGCTCCATTGGGCATTGAAAAACTTCACTGACAGAATTTATCCCAAATGGCATTGTCAAAAAGCTGTACCTGCCAAAAGGAGTACTGAACGTAGTTAGCAACAAGGATTTCTTGTCAAGCAAAATTTGCCAAATTAACTCTTTGCATCTAAGACAGAAAAAAACAGTGGCATTTGGCATTACAGCTGCAACTTCTTCAATTGTATGCATTGGATGATGAGGTATTTTCAGTGCTTTGTTCAAATCTTGTGGATCAGTACATATTCTGATATCATCTGAGCTTTTCTTATGAGCTACCACCATGGAAGATACCCATTCGGTAGGTTCTTCAACTGGACAAATTACACCATTTTATCTAGCTCGGCTTTGACTCTGTTCTGCATAGCTACTGATACTTTCCCGTCTAGCCTGACAACTGGGCTGATATCTGTGTCTAACTTCATGGAGTACACAATTGGAATCTTGAATAGTTTGTCTTCTGAAAGATCAGCATAGGTAGAGAAAATTTACTGGGCGAAATTAGAACTGTGGCCTTTTAAACTAACATGATGGACATCCTTATTAAATGAAAGCAGTCCCATTTTCAAACTGTCTCTGAGCCCTAATAATAACTGGATGTACCTTTTGACCACATAAAATAGCAAGTTGTGACTTCTCCCAGCAGAGCAACATGAAAGTACTACTGAGTCCTCGGCTTGAATCTCTTCACCACCATAAGCAACAAGCTTCGCACACTTTGCCAAATCAGGCTTCTCACCAGCACATGCTCTAGCAAATGTTTCTGCAGACATAATATAGCAAACTGAGCCTCTGTCAGTTTTGACCTCTATAGGTTTTCTATTTATCCGAACAGTACAAATACTTCATTCTTTGCCCATAAATCTACTGCATTGACTGTTTCATGAAGGACTGACACATCATCAACATAAAATGTAGGGTCATAGCATTATAATTGATCACCGTGTTTCTCTGAATATTCCCTTTAAATAAAAGAGTGTGTTTCTTTTGAATTACAAAACCTTTTAAAATGATTCCACTTATTAAATCTGTGACATTGCTGACCAAATGTTAAACACTTTTCCCTTTTAGGCTCACGACATCCACCACAATTATGATAGTTGGCAATAAAAGTGGCCATACTCATATGCTCTGAATTTGGTGACTCACTCTTATGCTTCACTGAGACTCTGCAATTTCCAGAGCACACCTTGGAACTTGCTAGAAAAGTACAGGGTTTCCCAGTGAGTGTTACAGGGTTTGCAGTTGCTGCCATGTGCTTGGGCCTGTTTCTTTTAAACATGTTACTGGAAACATGCATCTCTCATTTGTAAGCATATTTGTGTACTTTTCTGTAAGCTCATATGTCTGACAAATCTCAATGGCCTTATTCAAAGTTAAATCACTGTCATGAAGCAAAATCTTTCTCACATCATCTTTAATACCATACACAAGTCTGTCTTTTAACTCATCCTTTAAATCATCAAATCTGCACATTGTAGGCTTGTTTCTCAAATCAGTTATATATGCTGCAAATATTTCCCCAGGCTTTTGATCCATTGTGTAAAGCAAGTCCCTTTCCATTGTAACATCCATTTTGGGGTTACACAATTCTTTAAATTTATGCTTTAAGAACTCAGGAGCCTCCCTTGACTCAGACGGTAAAACTATATGATGGTTTTCCCCCTCTCCTTCAAAGGCAGCAGGTACATGCACAAATGAATGTTCCCTTTCTATGGCTTCTGACCCAGCTAAATTAAGCAGAATAAATGCCTTTGTATGGTCATCTTTATCATAAAATGCAGCCTGAATGATTATATTGTACTCTTGCTCATACACTCTGCAATATTATTGTCAAACACAAGTGGACTAGATTTTCAAAATCCATCTACCATGCCAACAAATTATGCCCAAACACACTGAAAAATATAGCCCTTGTAATTATGTACGAACAAGCACACCACCACCACTTGTAATAACATGCAAATGCACAATAAACTCTTCTAAATTCTTTACTTTGTGAAATATGGTTTGTAATGGCTGTATTCTGTGAAATAACTGTGCTGTAATACTGCACAAACATGTGAACACTTCATACACTTCAGACAACTCGGATAGCTTTGATTAATGTGAAAAAGTAGTGCTTAGCAAAAATGTGGTTGTTTCCCTTATTTTATTCATTTTATGCAATTCAGACTTTATTTCAAACATTTTCCTTAGTTATTTCAAATATTTCTGTTAATACATCGTAATTTCAGATATTTCTGTTAATTAATCATTTGTTTAGAGCATTCTGAATACCCCATTTCATATTTTGCAAATAAGAAATAGTTTGAGCAAGGTTTAATATCTGAAATTCATTTCTGACCTATTTTGTAAGTTATATGTCCAGTAGGGATGATTCAATCCTTTATATTTTTCCAGTTTTAACTGAGTGCCTCACGGTCTTGAACTGAAGAATCTGGATCCCATTTTGGCACCATGTCACTTGTCCCTCTCTAGTTTAGATGATGAACAGGCAGGGTAGTTCATTTTTATGCTTTATTACATAGAAACACATCAGGATGGATAGCAGCATTATAAAATATAAATAAACTGATTAATAGACAGACTATATAGACATGCATGCTTACATCTTAACAGCATGCTACAAAATGGCAGTCAGGCTGACATGTGCTCAGTATTTATACACTTGTGCTAGCCCCTAGAAAGTTTCCTAAAGTTGTATGCACATATTGATCTACACCACATATCCCTCTACTGAAAAAAAATGCTTGGCATAAAAATGGCTCTCCCCCAGATTCATGAACACTCCATGCAAGAATAAGACTATTCTTGCATGAAGTGGTTTGTGTCAGTTTAGAACAGCAGCACACCTTGCATATTCATGAAGGTGTGCTGCTGTTTAATCTACTCAGACATGAGCCATCAACGAGTGCAGGGGGCGTGTTTAGTGTCTGTGCACTACTTGGACATGTCCCCTGTACTCGTTCCTGGCTTGTGTCTATGTAGATTAAACAGCAGCGTGCCTACGGCACTTTCTAAGCTGAACTGGCATAATATTAGAGCTTTGCTATATAGTCTCGAGATTTTGAAATATGGTATTTCAAACTTTCAAGATTATGTAGTGAACCCATATATATATATATATATATATATATATATATATATATATATATATATATATACTCATAACTTGAAGTTATACCTCAGAACCATACCTACTAACCCCTTACTGAAGAAATCTGACCCAAGGCTGTCCAAATGGGGGACAATGGGACAAAACTAGGGACATATTTCAAATATCGCTCCTATAAATGTAGAATGTTGCCAGAGTGACAGGGTTTGTTTCAGCATACATGTTCTGAAGGATGCGAGTTCTGAAACTGAAATTTATGTCATCATTTACTGTCAGAAATCCTCAGATCATCACAGTGATTTGCCTGGGATATGAAAATAATGCATCTGTGGAACAGACCGGAAATATGAGCAATGAACCTGGGCATACTGCAACAATCCAGACGGTCCTGAGGTAGGCTCAGATCCCCTTAGTGTAATGAACTTGGCCAAGCCTGACAAAGTGGGGGGGGAGAAAGACATGGAAATAAGGACATATGTGAAATATTGGAGTAGATTAGCTAACACAGTTGCTGCAGTAATATCCTCATGCCTGTCCTAACATATATTGACTGAAATAGCACAAGTCCAACACTCAATTACTTCCCACTAGTTAGTGACTGAAATCCTCACATCAGCCCACTAATGTCTCAGAAATACATAACACTTATGGGGGCCAGGCAGCATCATGTCCTGCAAACATCTGCGCATAACATCACATTAGGGAAACTACACTCAGCTGCTAAACATGTCACCAAGCACTGTCCAAACTACATTCAGACTGATACAACACTAACCCAAATCTGCTAGGGGGAATTACACATGTATTGGCAAATATATCAGGCACTACAGGGATGTCACAGCACTGAAAAACAGACACCAGTGTGACAGTGCATACCCACAACCAATTCAACCACAGTCACAATGACATACCAGTAAGCCAAAGGAACAGTACAGTATAAGGACTGTGTGAACAAAAACATGTCAACATGTTTGCCACTCACACACAACACCCACATATACTGGCCCAATTCTCAGTGTTCTATGATGCTTGACTGTGGTATGGGACATGTTTCAGTCTGCCCCTTCAAACAAATACAGCTGATAGACCACCAGAAGAAGGAACAGCATGCACAGGCAGATAGAAAAGGAACCATAACACATATATCCATGCATCTCCCTACACAGGCCAAATAGCTGACACAATATACTGCTACACAATCCTGACAGTCTGTTAACAATTGCCAGAAATACACAGTCCCATAGAATGTCCAGGCTTTCCCCTCATATATAAGGCCACTTCCACATAACATTTCTGGCAGTCTGTTACATCACTGGGATAATGTCAGTAATGTAGGCACTAAATACTCATATGCCATACCTAACAACCTCTTACTGCATGACATCTGGAAAATGCCTGACACAATTGTGGGAAAGAGTCCCAAAAACAGGGGCATATTTGAAATATTGCTGGAATAAACTAATAACATTGCTGCTGTAACAGGGTTAGTTGTAACATATCTTTTCTGAGGGATATGAGGTCAGAAACACAAATGGATGTTAGCAGTTACTGACTGCAACCCCCAGAGTATGCTACTGATTTTCCAAACACAAAAAATGTCTGAGGAACACACCAAACATAGGAGTCCAAATTCCAGCCATTCTATGGATAGCCCTACAGGTGAGAGTTATGTCAAACACATAATACTGTCAGAGTTAAAATCACCCAGAAACTCCATGTCCACACAAACACCATTAGACTAGCATTAATCCAAATGTATAACAGCAATACTTACATTCTCTCCCTATGTCTGGAACATTCTCCCCCATTCTGTTGGCCTGTCTCCACAGTTTTGGTTGTAAGAGGTATTTCCAAATACCATCTGTGATGCTGTTGTTCACACACCTCCATGAAGTCCCCCTCACTGGCAAGGAAAAGGGTCAATGCTCACATGACATACTCAATGATATGAGTGTGTTGCTGTGCCATTGGCTAAATGAATAACAACGCAGCTGTCCTGCATGCAGTTATCAAGTGGGAGACACCAATTGGTGCACATGCCATCAGTTGCTCACAAAAGGCAAACTGCTGCCTATGCAAAACAAATGTACACCATACATCATTGAGAGAGAGAGAGAGAAAGAGAGAAACAGCAAAAAGAAAAAGAAAAAACAAGCAGGACATAACCACCTACACTTGAATAAAATAATCAGGTATGTCAAAAAAGTAAGCATGTAATGGACTGCAGTAGGGGTATGTAAGAATGGGAAATAGGAATTGCAACATATATGTTTCAACAAGACTTGATGTACTAATATATTGCTGATCAGAACCTATGGCCATAGCATCTGGGTCTGTCTGCAGTAACATAGATCATATGTCGGACCCCTGAGTCACTCCAGGAAAGCATGGCTCACATATGGCAACTACTGCAGTGTGTGTTGAACAATACTGACTGTGATAATGCTAGGCCAGCTACTGTGATGTCATACATATCCATATCTTAATTGCGAATACAACTATGATATACTTGGTTGTCTCAGAAATGTGAGAGACCTATACATGGTATTTGCATAGTAAAATACTGTTGCAAGTGTGTGTTGAACTGCATGTGATATACTGAGCTCATACCATTAAAACTATCCAGTGTTATGCAGACTGAGCATATGTGTGCCTCATATTTGTAGTCATTTACTCATACAGTTGTGTTATGCCTGGCAAATCATTGGCAAATCTATGAAGACTGACATTGCAACATATCCTTCTTTTTCTTCTGGCTGTTCCCATTAGGAGTTGCCACAGTGGATCATCTGTTGCCATTTCTGCCTGTCCACTACATCCTGCTCTGTCACACCAACCACCTGCATGTCCTCTCTCACCACATCCAGGAACCTTATCTGAGGCCTTCCTCTTTTCCTCTTACCAAGCACCTTTATCCTTACCATCCTTTTCCCAATATACTCAGTATCCCTCTGCAGCACATGTCCAAACTGATGTAATCTTGCCTCTCTGGTTTTGTCTCAAAACAGTCCAACATGGGCTAACCTTGTCATATACACGTTGCTAATCCTGTCCACCCACATCACAACCAGTGCAAATCCTAACATCTGTAACACTGTCATGTCCTACTCTGACTCCTGCCTTTTTGTCAATGACACTGTCTCCAACACATATAACATAGCAGGTCTCACTATCCTGTTGTAGTCCCTCCCTTTCACTTTTACTGGTACTCATCTGTCACAAATCAGTACTGGCACTCTTCTCCACCCTCTTCATCTTGCCTGTACTCTCTTCTTCACCTGTCCTCCACAGTCATCATTACTCTGAAATGTTGATCCCAATCATTTATACTCATCCACCTTTGCCAACTCTACTCCCTGCATTCTCAACATTCCACTACCCTCCCTCTCATTCACACAGATATTCTGTCTTAGTCCTGCTGACCTTCATTCCTCTCCTCTCTAGAGAATATATCCACCTCTACAGGGTCTCCCAAATCTGTACCCTACTCTCAGTACAGATCACAATGTCATCTGGAAACATCATAGTCATCGGGGACTCCTGTATGATCTTGTCTGTCAACTTGTCCATCACAACTGCAAATAAGAAAGGGCTCACAGCTGATCCCTGATGTCATCCCACCTCCAACTTAAATGCACCTGTCACTCCCACCACAGACCTCACCGCTATTACACCACCATTGTACATATCCTGTACCAATCTTACATATATTTCTGCCACTCATTACTTCCTCATACAATACCACATCTCCCCTCTGGGAACCCTGTCATATGCTTTCTCTATGTCCAGAAAGACACAAAGCAAATCCTGACCTTCTCTGTATTACTCTATCAGCACCCTCAGAGCAAACATCACATTTGTAGTGCTCTTACCTGGCATGACAACATAATGCTGGCCACTACTCATAACTGCCCTGCTTAACCTAGCTTCCACTACTCTTCCTCATGACTTCATGCTGTGACTGATTAATGTTATCCTTCTGCAGTTACTACAGCTCTCCACATCAACCTTATTCTTAAAATAGTACACACACACACTTTCTCTACAGTCCACATGCAACCTATCACTTTCCAAGTTATCATTAAACATTCTGGTGATAAATACCACTGCCATTTCCCCTAAACACCTCCATGCCACCACAAGTATGTCATGTGAGCCAACAGGCTTTCCAGTATTCATCCTCTTCATAGCTATCCTTACTTCTTCCTTGATAAGCCATTGCACTTCCTGATTCATCATACTCACATCATCCAACCATCTCTCTGTCATTCTCTTCATTCAACAGCCCCTCAAAGTATTCTTTCCATCTGCTCAACACACTCTCCTCATGTGTGAGTATGTTTCCCTCATTATCCTTTATCACCCTTATCTGCTGCACATCTTTCCTAGCTCAGTCTCTCTGTCTAGCCAACCTGTACAAGTCCTTCCATCCCTCCTTAGTGTCCAACCTGTCATACAAGCCGTCATACGCCTCATCCTTACCCTTTGCCACCTCTCTCTTTGCCATGTGCTTCATCTCCTTATACTGCTGCCTACTTTTCTCATCTCTCTGACAATCCCACTCCTTCATCCCCAACCTCTTTCTCTGTATACTATCCTGTACTTCCTCAGTCCACCACCAGGTGTCCTTGTACTCCTTCCTTCACCCACATGTCACACCAAGCACCTTTCTAACCAAATCCCGTACTAGCTCTGCTGTACTTACCCAGATATGTGGTAAATTATCACTGCCACCCAGTGCCTGTCTTAACTCTCCCTGAACTCCACCTCACAATCACCCTTTTCCAGTTCCCACCATTTGATCCTTGGTGCTGCCTTCACACTCCTCTTCTTGATCATCAATGTTATCTTACAGACCAACAGTCTCTGCTGCCTAACTACACTGTCCTCTGTCACCACTTTACAGTCTCCAGTCTACTTCAAACTGGCCCTCCTACATTGGATGTATTCCACCTGTGTGTATCTCTCTCCACTCTTGTATGTCAACCTACGCTCCTCCCTCCTGTTATAGTATGTATTCACCACAGCCATGTCCATCCTTTTTGCAAAATCCACTACCATCTCACCATGTGTATTCCTTTGCTTAACACCATACATACCTATCCCTTCCTCATCTCCTCATCTCCTCTATTCCCTTCACCAACATGGTCATTGAAATCTATTGCAATCACCACTCTCTCACCCTTGGGTACAGTCATCACCACGTCATCCAACTGACTTCACCTTTCTATTTCTCATCCATTGCACAATCAACTTCCATAGCATATGCACTAACAATGGTTTACTATCATAAAATCTTAATGTTCGAATTTAAACATCAGAAATGAACATTTATGTATGTCCCTAATGTTGAAAACAGCTGTGTATTGTCGAAAATGTCGCTCGCGACATTTCCAACAATCAACAGCACTCCCACCCGTCCCGTAACTCCCTACCTAACTAGCCTAAACTCACAGTTGCACCCCCCCACACCCCCCTAACTTAATATTCCAACTCCAAGATCGCACTACAGTGAGGAAAAGGATGTATTTCCCTAACCGCACTGTACCGCTTTCCCCTCACATGAGCGAATGTTATAATTGCGAATGCACAGTCCATTCGCAATTATAACGTTCGCTCAAATAACCTGCCGAACTATGAAGTATTCGAACATCTGTTGTTCAAATACTTCATAGCCATGCAATTGCACGTCGGCATTGTGATAGTAAACCACTAACAACATTCATCATTACACCATCAATTTCCAGATTCATAAACATCACTCTATCTGACACTCATGTCATCCTGCAAAAACACCTTTGGCATACTGTTCCTTCAGGATAACCCCTACCTCCTTTCTCCTCCCATCCACACCCTGATAGCACAATTGTGACCTGCTTCCGATATACCTAGCCATACTCAACTTCCATCTGGTCTCTTGCACACACAATATACCCACCTTCCTCTGGCCATCATATCAGCTAGCTCTGTCCCTATGCCAGTCATACTGCCAACATTAAAAGTTCTTACCCTCACTACCACACTCCTAGCTTTTCTCCTCTCTTCCTGTCATATGTGTGTTGGACATCCTCCAGGGTATGTCTGTCAATGCAAAGGCTACTGTGCTATTGAATGACTCAAGTGTGTTACAGCAATATTAAGACAGTGTCACTAATATTGTTCCATTGCCCCCTATGTATGTGTTGCATCCTACAGATGTCCTGCTCTAATGGGTTGAGAGGGATGTCTGGGCAGAAAGAGTGTTAATACACTGCCATACTGACATAGAACAGAAATGTATATCAGGTATTACCTGTGCACATCAGTATGAGTAGGTGTATGTGCCCACCTCATAACAACAGACATGAGATGCAAAATGTCAGTTAAATAACTGTACATGTTGTACATGTGTGTAATCTTAGTTGCTGTGCATCCAACATAGTGCCATTTCTACAGCTATTGGGTGTTGCATTCCCCTAACACAGCCATGGGTGCTACAATAAGCATGATTATCTGTTTGAAATTGGAGAGGTGTCCAACTGTGTTATGACTGTGTGTCCATGTCTACTACAAACAGCTATATGAACACCAACATAGCTGTATGGACTCAACAATATCTTACTTGTAAAACCTGCCTCCACCAAAGTAGAGTAATTCCCTTTGCTGGACAGCAGCAATACACAAACCACAGACGCGGTCCATATATTGGCTGTACAGGGCAAATTAGAAGCAGGCACCAAATTGGCATTAAGCCAGCCTTTGTCTGATCAAGCATATAAGGTCATAGGTTGAGTACTGTAAGGCTAACTATGAGTATGAATTGAACACATCCACCAAGGCCAATCACACGGCCATCTTCACATATGTTTGCAATCTCAGAGGCAACAAACCAACCCACCCTGTAATGGCGGTCAATCAGACCACATACACACATGACATAGCTATAACCATCCTGCTGCAGATGAGTTTAGGGCAAACATCACCCCCTGGCTCAGCATCACTATAGGTGGATATGCACAACACCCACACCCCTCCCCTCATCACCAGTGAGCAGGTACATACTGTCTACTGAAAGGCAACAAACGTAAGTATCAACGAGACCTGATAACATTCCTGTCCACATCCTACAGGAACTCAGGTATGTGCTCCAAGCTCCATTACCCACTGTAGTCACATCAAGCCTTGGCACCATCCATGCCCCATCCACCTGGAAGATGGCCAATGTCATCTCTCTACACACACACATGAATGAGGAGTCAAGGTTCATGAAATTAAGTAGCCCACATTGGGGGGAATATGACACATCAGGGCCAGCAGTGCAATGTAAGCAGATACAGTGCTGATAGATTACAGGGCTATGGTGTGGTTGTGAGTGGTGGCTACTGGTTTTCAATGTAGCTGTGCAGGTTCTGTACATACTCTTGCCAAATGTATGAGGTCTTGTGATGTGTTTCCCATTTTATGTCTTCCAGGTGCAATGTCGCATCAGCAAAGGTCAACTTTCTCAGTGGCTGAGACAAATATAATCATAGAAGCCATACTACAGAACCATGCCATAATGTTTTGCCGGAGCAAGCAACATCTGCGGGAGAGAATCGGCTTGTGGGATGACCTTGTCCACAGGTTAAATGATGTTGGCCTGCATGCACATACGTATGAGCAGGTTCAGCATAGTGCAAATGACCCCAAATGCCATGCCTGGCAAAGGGCTGCTGCAGTGGCCAGGGACTGCACAGCCACAGGTGGTGGTCCAGCCATGCAGCCCCAACTGACACCCACTGAGGAGCTCCTTGGCAACCTTGGAGCACACATCCCAGTACAGCATCAGGGTACAGACCCCCCCCCCCACATGCTGGAGGTGGGTGACACCCAGACAATGGATGGGGAGTGTACAGGTAAGGCCCCAGTGGAGATTACTAGACTAGTGTAGCAGACATACTTGTATTCATAGAGTATATATGTGCATGTGTCAGGTCAGATTGTAGTTGTCGATGGGGTTTTCTAATGCACAGATGTTCACATCTATGGTGAGGGATAGCAAATTGTGTAGTATTGGGGGTTGTACTGTACATGTGTAGACATGTTGCATCCATCCTGTACCAATGCCACATGTGAGTCTGCTGACAGTACTTCTCTCCCACAACTACCTAGATCCCGTTGGTCTGCATGTGGGATGGCAGCCTGAAGCTGGTGAGTATGGAATTGTTCTTTTGTGGTTTGTCAATACCCCAGGCATGTGAAGGCCATGCAATGAACCATGCACACAACTGCCACTCATAGCCATAATGCTTTATGTGCATGTTCACTTGTAGTGGGGTTAACTGCATTGCATCACAGTGGTCACCACAGGGGCCTATCTGAAGAGAATGTAACACCCCTGTAGCATACCTCACACCCTGTCAGTGCAAGACGTCTGGACAGAGACCAACAAAATGGGGGGACAAACGGCCTAAGGTAGGGACATGTGTGAAACATTGCTCTCATACAGTGGATATAAACAATGTACACACCCCTGTTAAGATGCCAGGTGTCTGTGATATATATATATATATATATATATATATATATATATATATATATATATATATATATATATATATAAATTGAGATCACAATATGTCAGTCTACAACTTTCCCAACCTGTAATGTGACCTATGACATGAACAATTCACTAGTAAAACCAATCAATCTGTTGGGCACCAAATATGGAGTATTCAGACTTTACAGTAAGCTGGGTGCAGATGTGTGCACACCCTTCAAATAATATTTTATTGCACCAGCTTGTGATTTACTGATAGCATTCAGTCTGCTTGGGTACACACCTGTCATCTAGTAAAAACACTCTGAGTAACACCAAATAACAGTCTACTGTCCAAGTAGGATATTCATGACATTTGCTCAGTTGCCTGGAACAGCAACAGCCATGGCTTGCAGACAGCTTACAAAGCAGCAAAGAGATCTCATATTTGAAAGGTATCAGTCAAGAGTAGGGTACTACAACATTACAACAGCATTGCATACACCATGGAATACAGTGGAAACAGTTGTCTAAAGGTGGATTGAATATGGGACAACAGTGCTGTTGAAAAGAACCTGACGTCCCTCCAAAAATGCTGACAAGACATGTCAAAACCTGGTCAGGGAGGCTGCCAGGAGACATACAGCAACACTGAGGAAGTTGCAGGAATCTTTTGCAAGTACTGGTGTTGTGTATTACATGTGAGAACATTCTCCCATATTCTGCATAGCTCTGGCCTATGAGGGACAGAAGATGGAAGCATTTCCCCACACCAAAAAAACATCCAGGGATAGACACAATTTGCAATACAGCACATCAAGTCTCCCAAAGGCATGTGTGAAAATGTGTTATGGTGTAATGATACTATGGCTTGACCTCACAGCCACAATACCAAAAGGTATGTGTGGTGCACAAGCAACACCTCTCTCAATGTGAAGACCAACACCCCCATGGTCAATCACACTGGTGGCAATGGCCTGCTGTGGGGATGCTGTTCCAAAGCCAGAACTGGACCTGTAATTATCATCATCATCATCCCCTTTTTCCCATTTACATGGGGTCGGGGTATCGTATTAACTGTCACCAACTCTCTTGATTCAGTGCCACTCTCCTGCCTTCTTCAACACTCATGCCTGACTGTCGCAGATCTTCTTTCACACAATCCATCCACCTCTTTGCTGGACGCCTTTGCTTCCTCTTACTTTCTTCCTGTCTGTCCCAAATCTCCCTCACCAGATTGTCATTTGCTTTTCTACACATGTACCCATACCATCGTAATCTGTTTCCTTTGATCTTTTCTGCAATTGGAGCTACTTTGGCTTCTGCTCTTATGTCCTCATTTCTTCACCTGTCCCGCAGTGTGCATCCAACCACCTTTCTCAGGCACTTCATTTTCATCACCTCGAGCTTCTTCAACTGTTCTGCCTTTACTTCCCAGGTTTCTGTACCATACAGTAGTACTGGTCGCACCACTGTCTTGTGCACCTTACTTTTCAGCTTCTTTGGCATTTTTCTGTCATATACTACACCTGATACTCTATGCCAGTTGGCTGCAGCCCCTCTGATTCTAGCTTTGACCTCTTCATTCAGACTATCCTTCTCCTCAACCACCCCTCCCAGATACTTGAAGCTGTTTACCTGTTCCACTATCTTCCCATATATCTATATTCTCAGCTTCTTCTGATTTCCCCAATCTGCTGCCATTACCACTGTCTTGTCTGTGCTTAGTTCCATCCCATGTGCCTTCAGATTTGCATTCCATTCTCCTATCCTTTGCTGAAGTTCTAGATCAGAGTCTGCCTGTACTGCCACATCGTCTACATACAGCAGCTTTGTTGCTCTGACCCCTCCAACCTGTTTGCTGATGTAGTCCATTACCAGTATGAACAGCAGTGGGCTCAGAGCTGAACCCTGGTGTACACCCACTCCCACTGGGAACCCCTCAGTGAGGCCAAACACTGTTCGTACTTGAGTCACTGGGTCCTTGTAGATAGCCTGTACTAATTCTACCAATGTTTCTGGGACTTCAAACCACCGCAGTACTGCCCAGATCAGCTTTCTTGGGACCTTGTCATATGCTTTCTCCAAGTCTAGGAAATCCCAGTTTGACTCTCTCTCCTCTTCTCTAGTTTTTTCTCAAGTATCTGTCTCAATGCAAACATCGGGTCAATTGTGCTGCAACCTGATCTGAATCCAAACTATTCATCTCCCATCATACATTCTACTATTCTGCTTATCCGTTTATCAATCACCCTCTCCAGTACTTTCATGCAATGTGGTAGGAGTTTGATGCCTCTGTACTGTCCACAGTTGTGGATGTCCCTTTTGTTCTTGTAAGCTGGCATGAGTATGCTTATTCTCCAGTCATCTGGAATACGCCTTTCTCTCCACACTGCAATTAGTACCCTCAGGAGCCATTTCTCCCCTAGCTCACCCAGCATCTTTATCATATCTGCTGTGATCTCATCTGAGCCTGCTGCTTTCCCTGACTTCATTTTCCTTAGTGCTGCTCTTAAGTCTTCTAAGCTGGGCTCCTCTTCTACTCTCATTGTAGTCTGTTTCTGGGGCAGTACCGCTTCTGTGGGGTTTTCTTCATTCAGAAGCTGCTTGAAATACTCCTTCCATCTGCCTTTGATGTCCTGTGGGCTGGTAAGCAGGTTGTTACTGGAATCCCTTATGAAGGGTATCTGACTATCTTATTTACCTTTCTGTCTTTGCCTTGCAACCTGGTATAGTTTCTTTGTGCCCCTTACTGAGTCACTTTCCAGAAGCTGATAGAGTGCCTCTGATGCCCTATTCTTTGCTATTGCAGCTTCTTTCTTAGTTTCTTTGTTAGCCAACCAGTAGTCCTTCCTAGCTTGGTCAGTCTTTTCAATCTCCCACTTCTTCCTGCACTCCTTCTTTCTTTTGATTACTTCCTGTACTTCTGCATTCCACCACCAGCTTTCCTTATGTACCTTATTTCCATACCTGGCTCGGCCACATATCTTTTCTGTAGTCCTAACACATGCTGTTTTTAGGCACTGCCACTCTTCTTCAACTCCACCTATTTCCTCCTCTGGGTGCTAGAGCCCTGAGTAATTCCTTGAACTGCTGTACTTTCTCTCCAGTCAACTTCCAGGTCTTCAGCCTGGTCACTGTTGACCTTAGTGCCTTCTCTGACCACTGCTTGCAGCTGATTGGGTCAACTACTGGTTTATGCTGTGAACTGACTGTTTCACTGGGGATGACTTTGCAATCATGGATTCTACCCCAGTGCCTTTTCCTTACTAGGAGGAAGTCTACCTGAGTTGCATGTTGGCTACTCTTGTATGTGATCTTGTGACTCTCTTTCTGAACCATGTGTTGGCTACTATCAAGCTATTTGCCAGACAGAAGTCTAGAATGGCTTCTTCTTCTTTATTCCTATTGCTCCACCCATGTGGACCCAGGCAGTCCTCCTATCCTGTTCTGTCTGCCCCAAAATGTTCATTTAAGTCACCCATTATCAACACCAATTCATGTTGTCCTGCTTTATCTAGTAGGTCCTGCAACTGCTGTCTGAATGCACTCGTTTCCGCACTATCACAACCCTGCTGTGGGGCATAGGCTGAGATTATGAATACTGTCCTATCATTACACTGGAGTCTGATTGCCATGAGACTGTCATTAATTCTGATGATATCCTTCACTGACTTCTGAAGCCTCTGTCTCACCACAATTCCTACACCATTTCTAGCCTGTCCACCACCTGAGTAGTAGAGTCTGGATCCCAAGCCAAGTGGCTTTGTTGCACTGCCCTTCCATTTCATCTCTTGGATGCATAGGATGTCTAGCCTCCTCCTTATCATCATGTCATCCACTTCTAAGATGCATCCTGTCAGTGAACCTACATTAAGCGTAGCAATTCTTAGTTCATGTTTGACAGGTTGGTTGGTTTTATGTCCAGCTTTCACTCAACAGTCCTATCCCAGGTAACCCAGGCTGGGCAACTAGACACCGGCCAGCCAGTAGCCTATTGACCCAGGGCTGCTGGGCTTTTATGGCAGGCACACACTGGCCAATAAGGGCACATATACCCCTCCCACTGTTAGCATGGTTTCCTGGTGTGGGTCAGAGAGTAGGCCGGGTCCTCAACCCACTTATCACCGGTAACTACTCATGCCCATTGTTTGGCGACAGTCAACATGACTGAATCACCTAGAGCCATATTTTACACCGTCGAGTGGCTAGCCCTGCCACGGCATGCAGTTTGTGATCTGTGTTCTCCTATCTTGAGGATACTGCACATCACAATAGATGCCCAAAGTGGTTGGTCCTTTTACAACTCTTCCCCCCATTGGGCACCATGTAGAGTCTGTGCTGCTGCCCACAGCTCCATTCATTGGTGAGTTTGAGATGGAAACACTCAGCATGTTTTTTGAACATGGGAGAAACCCCATGGGGGCACAGAGAGAACATGCAAACTCCAAACAGGCATTAGTCGGAGGTCAGGATCGAACCTTGTACCTTGTGTATTGGAGGCGAAGACCTTAACCACTAAGCCATCTGGTCTCTCTTATGGTGATGGGAATTCTGTAAAGTTCCAAATAACACTCACGTCTGGCCCAAATCCATTAGGTGTCTGCAAGAACACTGAGGATGAGGAGGTGTGTCAGCCTTCAACATGATAAAGACCCGAAGCATACATTCAAAGCTACCTAAGAATGGCTCCACCTGAACACACTCATAGTTATGGATTGGCTCAGCCAGAGCCAAGACCTACACCAGATTAGAAAACCCCCAGTGTTACCTGACGAGGGCTGTGCACATGAGCTGCCCTTGCAATCTGACAGAGTTGGGTGACCTTTTCATGGAAGAGTGACCAAATAATGCCAAATCAAGATGTGCCATATTGATAGACACCTTCACAAGAAGATTGAATGCTGTAAGTCACTTACAATGTGCATCAACAAAGTATCATTTTATGGATGTGCACACTTATGCAACCACCATATTGTAGATCATCTTCTTCTTTTGACTGCTCCCTTTAGGGGTCACCACAGCAGATCAACTGTTTCCATTTCTTCCTGTCCTCTGCATCTTGCTCTGTCACACCAACCACCTGCATGTCCTCTCTCACCACATCCATAAACCTTATCTTAGGCCTCCCTCTTTTCCTGTTACCTGGCAGCTTCATCCTTAGCATCTTTTACCCAATATACTCTGCATCCCTCCTCAGCACATGTCCAAACCAACGTAATCTTGCCTCTCTGGCTTTGTCTCCAAACCTTCCAACCTGGGCTGACCCTCTAATATACTTATTCCTAATCCTGTCCATCCTCATCACACCCAGTGCGAATCTTAACATCTTCAACTCTGCCACGTCAAGCTCTGACTCCTGCCTTTTTGTCAATGCCACTGTCTCCAACCCATATAACATAGCTGGTCTCACTACCCTCTTGTAGACCTTCCCTTTCACTCTTACTGGTACTCGTCTTTCACAAATCACTCCTGACACTCTTCTCCACCCACTCCATTCTGCCTGTACTCTCTTCTTCACCTCTCTTTCACACTCACCATTACTCTGAACTGTTGATCCCAAGTACTTAAACTCATCCACCTTTGCCGCCTCTACTACCTGCATCCTCACCATTCCTCTATCCTCCCTCTCATTCACCCACATATATTCTGTCTTAATCCTGCTGACCTTCATTCCTCTTCTCTCTAGAGCATATCTCCACCTCTTCAGGGTCTACTCCACCTGTTCCCTACTCTCACTACAGATCACAATGTCATCCGCAAACATCATAGTCCACAAGGACTCCTGTCTGATCTCGTCTGTCAACCTGTCCATCACCATTGCAAATAAGAAAGGGTTCAGAGCTGATCCTTGATGTAATCCCACCTCCACCTTAAACACATCTGTCACTTTCACCGTAGACCTCACTGCTGTCACACTACCCTCGTACATATCCTGTACCACTCTTACATACTTCTCTGACACTCCCGACTTCCTCATACAATACCACAACTCCTCTCTAGGCACCCTGTCATATGCTTTCTCTAAATCTACAAAGACATACTGCAACTCCTTCTGACCTTCTCTGTACTTCTCCATCAACACCCTCAGAGCAAACATCGCATCTACAGATTCATAGATTCATGGATTCATACTAATCTATGAATCTATGAAGCTATGAATCTGTAGTGCTCTTTCCTGGCATGAAACCATACTTCTGATCACTAATCATCACCTCCCTTCTTAACCTAGCTTCCACTACTCTTTCCCATAACTTCATTGCTGTTACTGATCAGTTTAATTCCTCTGTAGTTACAACAGCTCTGCACATCACTGTTATTCTTAAAAATTGGTACCAAAACACTTTTTCTCCATTCCTCAGGCATCCTCTCACTTTCCAAGATTTCATTAAACAATCTAGTTAAAAACTCCACTGCCATTTCACCTAAACACCTCCATGCTTCCACAGGTATGTCAAATGGACAAAAAGCCTTTCCGTTCTTCATCCTCTTCATAGCTATCCTTACTTCCTCCTTGCTAATCCACTGCACTTCATGATTCACTATCCGCACATCAACCAACATTCTCTCCCTTTCATTCTCTTCATTCATCAACCCCTCAAAGTACTCTTTCCATCTGCTCAACACACTGTCCTTGCTTGTGAGTATGTTTCCCTCATTATCCTTTTTCACCCTTACCTGCTGCACATCTTTACTAGCTCGGTCCCTCTGTCTAGCCAATTGGTACAGGTCCTTTTCTCCCTCCTTAGTGTCCAACCTTTTATACAACTCTTCATATGCCTTATCCTTAGCCTTCGCCACCTCTCTCTTTGCCATACACCTCATCTCCTTATACTCTTGTCTACTTTCTTCATCTCTTTGACAATCCCAATTCTTCTTCTCCAACTTTTTTCTCTGTATACTCTCCTTCATTCCACCATTGTAGATATTGCAGTCATATTTTACACATAACACATTTGTTTGTTTATCGATTGTATTTCACAGGTCATATGTCACATGAAAGGTGGGTAACATATTTGAATGCATTATTGCAGTCTCATCTTATATATTGCAAGAACATGGCATGCTAACAGGGTTGTGAACACTTTTCATATGCACGGTAAGCTTAGAAGGTTGGTGGTGTAACAGTAATTGTGTGACCATACATTTACTGCTGGTATGGAGGTCTGACACTTAAATGTATGTCATTAATCAGTGATGTCACTCCTCAGATCATCCCAGTTATGTATCGTAGATACACAGGGGTTATGAGAAACAGAGCAAACATATGAGCCAGACAACTATGCATCCTGCGAGGATCTGTACAGTTGTGAGGTATGTTCTGTATTACTTGCCATTGTGCCATATAGGTGAACAGCAATGTCGTGTACATGGGTACATTCTGTGCTGGGGAAGGGACATCACCTACTAACACTAATCACATATCCCAGAGCTGTATATTGTTAGTTACATGCAGTAAAACTGGCTGCAATGCATGATGTTGAGGGTTATGTGTCATGCATGTCACCATTTGGGTAATGTGTGGTTTGTGTAACAGATTTGTGCCACCTCACCTGTAAGTGTGTGTGTGTGTGTGTGTGTGTGTGTGTGTGTGTGTGTGTGTGTGTGTGTGTGTGTGTGTGTGTGTGTGTGTGTATACCAGCCAACCTCAAAGTGCAGGTATTAATGTACATATGTTGTCTTCAGCTCACAGGTGACGATGGAGTTCAGGGCCCCTCCTGCTTGGAAACTGATGTCATTATCTCTGCAGACTCTGATAATGATGATAGGAATAGTGAGATACTGGTGAGGTTGTCAGGGGGCTGAATCTGTGCAATTGGTTGGCATCCCACTCTTCTCCATACCATCCCCACACACACACAGTGACAATGCCCACTCATACCCCGTCACCCGTGGCCACAGATGATGGACAGTTGGCAGGTGGTGGCATTGAACAGGCTAGTGTGGTGACTATGGCAGGTGTGAGCATAGACACTGACCATAGCCAGAGTGCCAGCTGGGACTCACACAGGCAGATGGACAGGGGTGCTCACAGGAGGACCACTGCTCTTCAAACCGCTGTCACAAGTGCCACAGCAGGAGTCACCAGATGCATGTTATGGGCTGTCATGGATGCACAGGCACATAGTGAATGCCAAACCAGACAAATACTCAGGGTGATGGATGCAACTCTTCCTGATGTATGTGGTGACATATATGACCTTGTTGAGGCCACAGGTCAAAATACTGAGGTCATATATAGATGGTGGGGTGAGACCTTGGCAATACTTGACTGTGGCCTGTCTGTGCTAGAGCGTGTGGTGGGAGATGGGCATTGGTCACGTGGACATAGGTCAACAGCAACAACAGCTGAGAGTTTACGTGGCCATGCCTCTTCATGGTCCTGTAGTGGCAGTGACACCAGCACTACCGAAGGGGGGTTGTTCACATCACACCAGACCAGGCCATGGCACACGGTCCTGTCCAGTCCCATCAGAGGCACTGATCCAGCAGACCACAGTCACCATCAGGAAGCAGTACTGAACCTGGCCTTGGGCCTAGTGGTGCCAGTGATACCATTGGCAGGACCAGTTCCCATGTCCATGGCCAGAGATGGTGAACTGGACACCCTGCCATGTACGGACCACAGCTGTCCAACTTACCACTGTGTAGGGCAGCCATATGGCATGACTGTATGCATACATATACACACACACGCATACATCTGTATCACAGGCAGGTCACTTCCAGACACATACAGCACCTCTGCACAGCCCATCTATTGGATACCCCTCCAAACACACACACACACATGATATCAACCATATGGCCCTGTCTAGGCCTCTGGCAAACCCACACCACACCCTGTGCATATGATGATACCTGTGTCACATCCCTGTCATCCATACCATTGATGCAGGGAAATGCCAATATGGGTCTGATGCACAGGGTGAATATAGTGCAGTGTAGCTATGTAATACTATGTAAGCTGCTGTCTGCTTGCATTTGTTATGGGTATGCATACAGGTGTATGCACCTTATTAGCCAGGATGCATTATTGCTGTTATTACCACTGACTGAATGTAGTCTGACATGCTTTATTCTGTTTGTGTTACAGGCGTCTGTGTGTCTGAAGACTGTGGCCTTGCAGACATTCCCAAGAGGGATTTTGGCATAGTGGGAATATACCGACTATGTCATAGGCAAGGTACAGCTTTACATGTACATGTACCAGGTGTGTATGCATGCAACAGTGTGTGAGGGACACTGTTGTTAGACAGTGTGACCTTGCATACATACCACTTGTCACAGACAGGTAGCCATCAGACATGTCAGCTCAGTGTTGTGTAGTACCACAGGCTCATACATACAGAACAGGTTACTGCAGTACTGTCAGAAGATCACTCCCAGGCATAGCTATTACATTAACTGCAACAGATTCACCTTTCAACATCTGTTGGCCCTGCCATTTCTTTCCCATAAACTCAACCCTGATGCAGTTGATGTTGTATGACAGGTCTGTGCTATGTATTCCTGAGTTCACCGGGTGGAACAAGGAGACAACATGGTATATCCTTTGCATACACAAAGTAAGGATGGACACAGGGGATGTGCACATAGTAACATTAACGCAGTTGTCAATAGACAGATTAGTAAACCTACATTTCCACCTTGATGTACTGCACTACTACATACACATGACATGCCCCACATAGATTATATGCATGGGACATAATACACTACCTCTTACAACATGTGATGTTCTGAATGCCTTTGTGGATGGTGAGATAACCCACCAGGAATAGGATGTGGAGTCATGTATTGCTCCTACAAGCCTGGACAAGTGATAGTGCAGCAGACATATCAGCATGAGGTTTCAGTCAGGTATGATGCCTGATGCTGGCATGTGTGTCACTACACTCACTGTGGCCAATTTGACAACAATATCACATGCATGGGCATTGTTAAGAGACATAGACCACATATAGGTTGCAAACATCTGGATATTCCATAGACATCTGTACAGAGGGCTGGTATGGCCTGCACAATGGTTTAACATGCTGCATGTGAGGCAGATGTCGTTACCACGCTATATAAAGTAATGCCACCGGGAGTTGGTAAACAGGTGTGGATGATACAGAAATCAAAATTGTATTAGCCAAACAGAATATAATTTTCACCCAAAGACACACACTTGTCAGTATTGAGATTAGAACCCCTACCTACCTAATTATTTCTACTATAGTGTTACGCAGGTATCAGACATGCCATGGAGCTTACATGATTTCATTTTGTCCAAAGGTATTTCTAAGCTGAATGACATCAGCAGGCCTAGTAAAGTAGGGTGATGGGAAGTTTACAGGGTGGTACACAACTCAAAATGGTATAACCCACACAGTATATGATTCTCACACAAACAGTTGCCAGTATTGCGATTAGAACACCTACCTATCTAGTTATTACTACTATAGTATTATGCAGTTATCAGAAACACCACAGAGCTTATATGATTTCACCTCATCCCAAGGTACTTCTAAGGTGAATGACATCAACAGGCCTAGTAAAGTAGGGTGAGGGGAAGTTTACAGGGTGGTACACAACTCAAAATGGTATAACCCTCACAGTATATGATTCTCAACAAACACACACACAGTTGCCAGTATTGAGCGTATAACCCCTACCTATCTAGAAACAGTTGCCAATATTGAGTTTAGAGCCCCTCCCTATCTAGTTATTGCTACTATAGTGTTATGCAGTTATCAAACGTGCCATGGAAAAATCATGATTTCATCTAGCCCCAATATACTTCTAAGATAAATGACATCAGCAGGCCTAGTAAAGTAGGGTGATGGGATGTTTACAGGGTGGTACACAGGTTAAAATGGTATAACCCACACAGTATATGATTCCCACACAAACACACACACACACACACACACACACACACACACACACACACACACACACACACACACACACACGCACCTGCCAGTAATGAGATTAGAATCCCTGCCTATCTAGTTATTTGTACTATAGTGTTACACAGTTATCACAAACACACCACAAAGCTTACTGGGATGACAACTGGCCAAAGCTGCTGAGAACTGCACAGCTGAGGTAAACTGTTACAGGTGCCAGAAAGTCTGCCTTCAGTTTTCCCTTAGATCTTGCTCATTCTTTCTCTCCTGCACTTCAAACAGCCTAATAGCTTTGCACTTCAACAGTTTTTTATCAGTCATTCTAGCACACCAGAGAGCCATCAGCAGTAGTCGTACCTCATGGAATTAGCTCCAGTACTTAGTAGTTATGATCACCCCTCTTGGCATGATTAAAGTGCAGTTCTCTGTGCTTTTGCCCATTAACCTGGTGCACTTGGGAATTGTGAGGCACTGTTTCAACTGCCTCATGTACACAGACAACCCTCTCCTCTAAACTCCCAACACTCAGACCTGTGCGAGATAGTCCTATCTCACCGAATTGGATGATATGCACTCTCCAGCGAAGACTGGACTAGCTGGTCAAGAGGATAAGGGTCAACACTTGCAATACACCACATGGAACACACACCCCTCCAGAACACCCACTATCACAGCTCTGACATACAAACAATAACCACACACCCACCTTCACAAAGGCACTCAATTGACATTTACCCAAACAGCGGAGACTACCAAGACAGACACCCACTCGACCACCACAACACAGCACACAAATCTCATCTACACAGTGTGCTCCTCAATCTAAGCCCAAAATTCTAACCACCTTGCCTGATACAGTAATCATAGTTGACTCAAAAGGCACACAGATGTCCTACTCACTAGGTTGAGCATGGAGGAGGTAACCATCAGCTGTCTTTCAGGTGCCAGAATCCAACACATAACACACCCAGTCAAGTCACTCCACAACAGCTACAAGTATCACTCTGTCATCGTCCATGTGTGTGTGAATGACCTGAGATGCACCTCTATGAACTTTATGAAAAGAGACATGGTGGAGCTCTCAGATTATGTGGGCCAGGCAGGTATGACAGTAGCCCTGAACAGTATACTACTTCCACCCAGAATGATACCGCTGTACAAAGAATAAATAATTGACTTCAACAACTGGCTAAAGTATCTGGTGTCACTCGCATGGTATCCAGTATCTGTCTATTGGAATGACATGATTAACAGACTGCAATGGCTTGCCAGAGATGGTCTGCATCTGTTACTCCTAGCTAAATGTCTTGCCACCCCTATAGTGCCTTTTTAGGCAGTGTTCCAATTCAAATTACCACCATAACAGATATACATATATGGAATCTGAGGGTCATGCTGCTCAACACTAGACATCTACATCCCGAGGTGCAGCCACTCAAAGCACTCCTCACAATGGAGGACACTGACATTTGTGTTGTAACGAAGACCTGGTTTACAGCAGCAGACAGCACCCTTGCACTACCAGCCTATTACTCATTCCACATCTGTCAGCCCCAAAATATGGACCACAGCTCCAAAGGCGGAGGTGTCTCCATATTAATAATGGATATGCACACATCCAGAGTAGCATCCCAGCATAATGCATCTGAGATACTTCAGGTACAACTGACAATGGGCAAAAGTGCAATCCAGGTCATGGCCTGTTATACGTCCCCATCCATGTCCCTAGACTCTCAATTCACATTCCTCAACACCCTCAAATCTATCCAGGTCCAACCCAACCCTCTCATAGTAGGAAAGCTCAACTACTCTTTCATCAATTGGGAAAGATATTCAAGCACCAATACACTGGCAAACACTTCCTGAAATTCATCAGTTCCAATGCCGTGGACCAGCTCATTCTGACACCCAGTAGAAGAAGCAACATCCTTGACCTGTGTTGATTACTAACATATGGGACTATTACTTGACAACAGTAGTCAATCGCTACCTGGTCAGATCCAACATAGAGTAATCACCATGGAAATCCACATCACACCCACACTCCCCGCAAAGGTAACCACCTTGAAAAGCTTCTCTAAAGATGACTTTGGACTCATAAGAACAGAGGTGGCTAACTTCACAGCATCCATGACAATGGAAAATAACTGTATGACTGTCGAATCATACACAAATGTACTATAAAAACATGTACATCAATATATATAACTAGCCATACCCAACAGAACCATGACACTCTCCTCCAAACACTGGAGGTCAGCCTGGTGGTCCCCTGCCATAAATAACCTGTACAACAGAAGGAAGAAACTGTTGCAGAAAAAGGTGGAGTCCCAAGAGTGGCAAAACTCCCTTATTAGCCGCAACAACTTGAGATCCCTCATTAAATCATCTAAAGTCACCTATGATGGCAGAATTGGAGCAGACACTGACAACAATCACAAATCCTTTGACAGTTATATCAAGAACCTCCACGCCAATACCCAGAAGTGGTCTGAGTTACTGCACAATGCTACCTCCTATACTGAACCAACAGATATGGCCAACATTCTGCCAGCACATTCAGTGCCAGCTTTATTCCTCTCTCCCCCAGGGAAACAATCAGAATGCCAGGAGAATGCCAGACACCCAGGATTACTGCCACCCAGGTTACACCTGCATTGTCCACGGGCAAGAATACAGCTTCCATGGGACCTCACATTATCCATGAGTGTGTTCTACATGAACTACAAAGATACCTGGCACCACATCTGTGTCCCCTGTTCAGTCACAGCCTCATCTCAGGCTTTGTCCCTCCCAACTGGAGCACTGCTACATTCATCCCTCTCCATAAAGGTGTGGCAACAACAGATGCTGGAAATTATCAGTCCATTAGCCTGATGAGTCTGATATGCACAGCTATGGAGTGCATCATCAGGGACCTGATCGACAAACATATATGTAATCTCCTAAGTCTGGACCCCACAGAGTTTGGCTTTGTGAAAGGGAGATCATGCCTGCTCAACCTCGTTGACTTCTTTGAGTCAGTCACCAGGGCTGTGTATGACAGTATGACACTGCATACAACCTACATCAATCTGGCCAAGGCTCTTGATAACATTCCTCAGTCAGGAATTATGGATGAACCTACCAAACTAGATATCAACCCCTATATCACTAGGGGGGTTGCAAATTAGCTCACAGATAGAACACACTGTGTGAAAGTAGCAAGCTCCAAATCAGACTGGCAGGCAGTCATGAGTGGAGTCCCACAAGGATTAGTCCTGGGTATTCTTCTGTTCAGCATCTACTAAGGAGTCCAGGTCAATGCAAATGAACTCTGGCTGACCAAGTTCACAGACAACTGCAAGCTGGGAGCCATCATTAACTCCAAAAGTGATGCAGACTCCTACAGAAAGGTCTCACTGAGACCACTGACACATGTGGAAACCATGGCCTGAAGCTCAACACCACAAAATGCATCATCAGCCCATTTGGTAAAATCTCAGTTCCCACTAAGTACTACATCAATGGAAGCCCACTGAACACTGTAGGCATTATTAGAGATCTGGGGACACAGGTTGACAGCAACCTCTCCTTTAACCACCACATTGCCACTGTGGTCAGAAAATCCTTCTATGTGGCACATCTAATTACCAAGGGTTTTGCATCGAAGCAGAAAGAGGTCATCGTCTCTGTGTACCCTTCTATCAATAGACCAATCATCAAGTACAATGGCCCATTTGGCATGTACCTCACTAGAACCTGAAACAGCTGGAGAGGCCACAGAAGTCCCTCACAATGAGGATCCTAGGCATTAAGCACATGTCCTACACAAACAGACTCAAAAGACTCCAGCTCATAGTTTCATAGGTTCATAGGTTGGTACTAGGCTATCGGCCCTAGGGCCTATACAAGCCTAGCCATAACAATTCCCTGGCTATTTCTTCCCACACTATTTACTTCCCTGGACCCCTGTCTAGCAGGGTGACTGACGTGATCCCTGGGCTGAATTTCCATTCTCCCATCCAATCATCAAGGTTCCTTTTGAAGAGGGCCAAAGAGGCGCTCTGCTTGACATGTATGGGCAGTCTATTTCAGAGTCTGGGGAGTCTCTGGGTCAAGAACCTATCCCTCCAGCATGTTTTGTTTAATGCAATGACAAGATTTAGATCCCTAGAGTGTTTTGCTCTGAGGGATTGCGATTTCTTTAAGTGTAGCATGTCCAACAGCTCTGGGTTTGACATGGCTTTGTATGCTAAGCAGAGATCACCTCTGAGTAGACGATATGTGACAGAGTATAGTTGGAGTTTTTTAAGGTGGTCAGCATAGGCCTGTGATTCTTTAAGTGAGGTATTTCTGTGGCCTTTCCAGCTGTTGCAGATGTCTTGTGAGGTACATACCAAATGGGGCATTATACTCTATAATAGGTCTAATGAGGGATGAGTACAGTGGGGCAATGACCTCCTTTTTTCTGGATGAAAATCCTTTAGAGATGAGGTGTGCCACATAGAAGGATTTCCTGACTGTTGTGGTGATGTGGTTATTGAAGGTGAGACCACTGTCCACCTGTGTCCCTAAGTCACTTATCACACTTTCAGTGTTTAGTGTACTGCCACCTATGTGATAATTCATGGGTACTTGTTTTTTACCAAAGGGGATACCTATACATTTCTTGGCATTGAGCTTGAGCCCATGGCTCTGGCACCAAGCATCTGTTTCTGAAAGGCCCTTTTGTAGAGTATCCACATCATTTGGGGATTCAATAATGGTTCCCAGTTTGCAGTCATCTGCGAACATTGTTAGCCAGAGTCCCTTAGTGTCGGCCTGTACTTCAGAGAAGTAGATGCCAAACAAGAGAGGTCCCAGGACTGAACCATGAGGTGCTCCACTTGTCACTTGTCTGGAGCTGGATTTGGAGTCAGCTACTTTTACACTGTGGGTTCTGTCTGTAAGCCAGTTGGCAACCCATAGAGTGATGTAGGGATTAATGTCCAGCTTAGTAAGTTTATCTATGATTCCAGAGTGATGGATGGTGTCAAAGGCCTTGGCGACATCCAGATAGGCTGTGTGGACTGCCTTAACCTCGTCCATAGCTCTGGAGACTGATTTGAAGAAGTCAATAAGGTTCAGGAGACAAGATCGTCCCTTCATGAACCCAAACTGGGTGGGGTCCAGTGTTTTAAGGTTGTCAATGTCTTTGTTTATAAGTTCTATGATAATACATTCCATGGCCTTGCAGATCAGGCGCGTCAGACTGATGGGGCGGTAGTTCCCAGGATCCAAGGTGGATCCCCCCTTGTGGCATGGGATAACTGTAGCTGTGCGCCACTCAGTGGGCATGAAGGCTGAGGTGAGGGTATGATTAAACATGACACTTAGGTGAGGTGCCAGTTCATTTTGTAGATCATATAGTACACAGCCCGGGATGTCATCTGGTCCCATGGATGCTGTACTCTTAGCTTTGGAGAGTGCGTTTTTTACTTGTGTGGCCATTATTACCTGAATTTGGCAATCTTCCAGTATTGAGATGGGCCATTTAGGGGGTGAGAGGGGGGTGAAGTTGGCACTGAATCGAATTGCCAGGATATTGGCAATATCCTTGGAATCAGTATATTTAATGCCATTCTGTTGTAGCTCAGAGCAGATCTGAGCATTGCCATTGAGATTCTTGACATAGTTATAGAATACCTTGTGGTTGTCTTTGGAATCTTTGGCAATTTTATTTTCGTAACTAGCTTTGGAGAATTTTATGAGGGATCTCAGCTTCTTACTGAGGCTGGTAAGGGAGTTTTTTGCATCCTGGGATTTTACACTTTTCTGCAACAGTTTTTTCCTTTTGTTGTAAAGTTTGTTTATGGCAGGGGACCACCAGATTGGCTTCCTTTTTTTGGAGGAGAGCATCTTGGTTCTATTTGGGATGGCATGATTCGTGCATGAGTGGATGTGCTCGTACAGTGCCTTAGCTATTCTAGTCTCATATCACCTACTTAGAGGTGATCTGTGCTTGACTTGCAAAGCCATGTCTGACCCAGCTCTTTCATAAATGCTACATCTAAAGACATCCCAATCTCTCTGCACCACACACTGCAAGGACCTCAACCTCATTACCACAATCAACACAACATGCTGGAGGGATAGGTTCATCACCCAGAGACTGCACATGCCCTGAAATAGACTTCCCATGCATCTCAAGTAAGGCATCTAGATGACTCTGTTGCAGAGAGATCTTGATGAGTGGATGGGTAATAGAAAGTTCACCCCAGGGATCACTCCAGTGGCTCTACTTGATGTGGGCACTGGGAACTAATTTCGGGTGGCACAATGGCAGGGCACTTCTATGGCCTAGCTTGTAACCTCTCCGGGGCCATTAGCCTAGTACACACCTATGAAACTATAAGTGGAGTGATATCGGCATGACTGATACAGTAGGCCAGTGGGTGGGTAACTTATCAAAATGCAAAGAAACTCAAGAGGCAACACCATCCAAAGTGAAGGAGACTTTTATTTCATGTAACACAGACAGATAAAAACATAGTGAGTGCTTTCACGTTACTGTGAATGCTTCTTCAGACTTAATATTAGTTAAGTCTGAAGAAGCGTTCACAGTAACGCAAAAGTGCTCACTACATTTTTATCTGTGTTACATGTAATAAAAGTCTCCTTCACTTTGCATAGTGTAGCCTCTTGAGTTTCTTTGGATTTTACAATTTTTTATCATAGGGGCAATTTACCCTGTTGACTATGCTTGCTTTACTCTTGTAGCTTATCAAAATAATTATTTCTACAAACATACACACTTAGACACCCACACACACATTTGCCAGATCTGAGAGTAGAGCTCCTGCCTATCTACTTATTTGTTCTATAGTCCTACACAGTTATTGCACATGCTACAGAGCTTACTGGGCTAACAACTGGCTAAAAGTGCTGATAAGGGAAATGACAGCAGCATGACTGATAAAGTATACCAGTGGGTGGGAAACTTATCATAATAATTTTCCTACAAACATACACACTTCCAGACACACTTATACATCTACACACACATTTACCAGATCTGATAGTAGAACCCCTGTCTATCTAGTTATTTGTACTAAAGTGTTACACAGTCATCTCATGTGCTACAGACTTTACTGAGTTGACAACTGGCCAAAGGTGCTGATAAGGGGAATGACATAAGCAGGAGTGATAAAGTAGGGCAGTGGATAGGAGACTTATCAAAATACTTCTTCTTATAAACACACACACTCATTTGCCAGATCTGATATTAGAACCCCTGTCTAGCTAGTGATGTGTACTATAGTGTTACACAGTTATCACACACACTACAGAGCTTACTGGGCTGACAACTCACCAAAGGTGCTGATAAGGGCAAATTACATCAGCATGAGTGACAAAGTGGGGTCAGTGGCTGGGAGATTTATTAAAATACTTCTTCTTAAAAACATACACACACACTCATTTGCCAGATCTGAGATTAAAACCCCTGTCTAGCTAGTAATTTGTGTTATACAGTTATCACACATGCTACAGAACTTAGCCAGCTGACAACTGGCCAAAGGTGCTGACAAGGAGAATTACTTCAGCAGGAGTGATAAAGTAAGCCAGTGGGTTGGAGACTTATTAAAATACTTCTTCTTGCAAACACGCACACACACACTCATTTGACAGATCTCAGATTAGAATGCCTGTTGAGTTAGTGATTTTATAGTGTTATGCAGTTATCACACACACACTACAGAGCTTATTGGGCTGATAACTGGCCAAAGGTGCTGATAAGGGGAATGACATCAGCAGGAGTGACCAAGTAGGGCAGTGGGTGGGAGACTTATCAAAGTACTTCTTTTTACAAACATGCATACACACTCATTTGCCAGATCTGAGATTAGAATTCCTGTCTAGCTAATGATTTGTACTACAGTGTTACACATTAATCACCCATACTACAGAGCTTATTGGGATGACAACTGGCCAAATGTGCCAATAAGGGGAATGACATCAGCAGGACTAATAAAGTAGGACACTGGGAAGTGTTGTGGGTGGGAATGTCCTAAAGATGTTTCTCCTACAAACAAGCACCCCCTCACTCTCACATACACAACTGTCTCTCACACACACACACACACACACACACACACACACACACACACACACACACACACACACACAGTTGCCAGAATTGAAATTAGAACCCCTACCTATCTAGTTATTTGTGCTAGAGTATTACACAGTTATCACATGGACTACAGAGCTTGTAGGGATGGCCAGTGTCCAATGGTACTTCTAAGGTGAATGAATGCAGTAGATCATGTAAAGTATGGCAATGTGAAGTGTATTCAGTGGGAAGAGTCTCCTAATACTTGGACCTATGGATACACAAAACACACGCACAAACACACACACACACACACACACACACACACACACACACACACACACACACACACACACACACACACACACACAGGTAAGTGATGTCATATTATAAAATCAACCTCAGTACTGTTACAAAATGGGGCTCACCCTTTATGCTGGCACATGCAACTGTTTACAACTGCTATGCCACTGTCCACAGCAAGACATCACTGTATGCCATTCAGGGTATCTGTGTGTGTGACTCACTCTGTCTGTGTCCCCCTGTGTCTCTCTCTGTATCATTATCTGTCTCTCAGTTCCCCACATCTATGTGTGTGAATGCTTGACATATGTTATCTGTTGCCCATATATATGTGTGTGTGTGTATCACAAGCAACAGATGCAGTTATATCCCATATGTGCCATTTACAGCTAGCTGAGGGTAATACTGTCTGATGTGTGTGTGGGAGGACAGTTGAGGTATACATAGCTGTCTATATGCACTGACATATATACACAATATAGTCATATATTCCAGTGTGGGTTCCAACATGTCCTGTGATTCTCTAAGTGTAGGAGCATGCCCAATGTAACCTTCTATAGTTAGGGTGGAACTCCATTCAAGAGATAGGTGTACTCCAGTCCAGGGTTAGGACTTTCCTCAGTGTACTTGTTTTGTTTAACAGACATTTTTGACATATCTGTAGTCTGAAACTGCAGTGTATTGTGTCATTACCTAGTGTCAGATATTATCAGATCATCACAGTGCTTTATCAGAGGAATACTAGTTGTATGATGTAGAGACCGATATTATGAGGCAGCTATGTAGATTCTTGCTCAACAAGGCCATTTGTGAGGTGTGGCTATAGCCAGTGTAGTAATGACACACAGCTGTTTAAACAGTCCAGCAACCTGGTGATATACTGGCTGGGGATCTCCTGCTTATGTGGTATCTTTCTAACCTGACATGTCATATCCTTGTGTGTGCATACCTTTGACCTGTACATTTTTTGGCAGGAGGTCCAGGTGTTTGCTTAGAGGTTTCATCCTTTCTATGTAAACTTGTGTTTTTATGCCAAGTTAGTTACATATAATTGAAGTATGATGTTACAAAATAATACAGACATTACTGTTTCAGAATACATAACATTCAGACCATTCCCGCTACTGCAAACCCCTCACTCTACCAACTTTCTCAGTATATATGGGCAATATTTACAATGCGTGCCTATCATTGTGTCTTTGTTCCACTGTTATTTCTCCCTTTGTCTAGACATCTTACTGTCAGAGTTTGGGAGCTATGGGTGTGGGCACAGAGTGCATTCAATTGCGCAGGCATGTCCTTTATTTGTAAAAGCAAATATAAGAAAAAGGATTATTGAGAATGACCACTGGAACAGTACCACAAAGCACTTATATTCACAAAAGCCTTGGCAACTCTGCTACACATCCTTCAAGATGTCACTAATATGTGTAGTATATTCCATATAGCACTGTGACTTCAAGGTATGTCAGTGGCAGAGCAGTGTGTGTAACTGACATGCATAACAGTTGGCACTGCAGTTATCTGCACATGGCCCTGTCAAAGGCAGCACTGTACCTAGGGCAGTATAAGATGACTGCCAGGAGAACATGCTGGCCAGATCCAGACAGTATTAACCACACATACACATAGCTCATTAATTGTGGACACACAACATGTTTTCATGTGTATTGGCACAGCCCTACCAATGTGTGCTATGCTGCTATAGCCATGCAAACATATATGTTACTGCATTTGTGTGGGTATATGGGGGGGGCACACCTGTCAACTGTACACATTTGCACAGACTGTGCTGATATTTGCTTTGCATGTTGGTTCAATTTACCATACTATTGTGCCTTGTCTTGGGAACTGGAGGCATATAAGGGCCCAGGTCAGATTGTACTGGCATACATTTGAGATTTAGGCGTCTTACCCATCATAGCCTTACTGCAACTGCAGGCCCTGCTGTGCTATCACTGTTTGAGTCTGTAGGAGGTTAATTTAACATTGCTGCTATTTGTGTGCTTTTTCCAGACATTAATCCGTGGTTTTCTACAGCTGACTTGCTGTGTGGGTGTGAAGGGTGGTTATGGGACCCCCACCCTGACATCCATGCCTGTAACCTATGAACCATAGTTAGTTGTCCCCACACATATACTGCAGTGGGATTTGCCATCTTGGGTACTACTGCATAGTGTGTGGAGGCCAGTTTTGGCCAGACATTTCCTGGTGTCCCACATAGTTGTCAGTTATGTGCTACTATCCCAGTAGGCTGCCCCATTCCCTTGCATGCATGCAGCATTACCATAGATATGCTAGCAGAACATGTTATTCTATTAATTTATTGTTAAGAAGACTGACTTATCTTATGCTTGTGGCAGTTGTGAGGACGGTGCTTGAGTGCTGCCTATGTTGGATGCACACAGTGCAATGCCTATACATGGTAAGTCACAGGTAATGTGATGTGTGTGTGAGTGTGTGTGTGTGTGTGTGTGTGTGTGTGTGTGTGTGTGTGTGTGTGTGTGTGTGTGTGTGTGTGTGTGTGTGTGTGTGTGTGTGTGTGTGTGTGTGTGTGGATGACACACACGCATCACAGTACACTGCCTATACATGGCATGTTACAGGTAATGTGATGTGTGTGTCATCCATTTTACTATTTGTGCGAGTCAGAGAGAGAGAGAGAGAGAGGTGTCAGTCTCTGGGGTCCCTACAGTGTCAGTGTGTGCACTATGATTTGCCTCTTTGCCAAGGCATGAGCATCCTGGGCACGCCTCCTTCGACACACAGGAGCAGGCTCTGGGGCCTCCTCCTGTGCGTCCCCCTGTGCCTGTGGGGACCTTGGCAATGGTGGTGGACTGTGTGGCTCCTCCCCATGCTGCTCCTTTTGCAGCTGTTTCCACAGGATCATATTGTGTAGCATGGCACTTATTATGAACATGTGTGCACATGTGGCTGGAGAGTACTGCAGGACTCCACCAGATATGTCAAGGCAGTGGAACTGTGACATGAGCATCCCAAACACACGCTCTATAATGACCCAGGTTTGTGGGTGTGCCTTATTATGGGATTCTTGTGTGGGTGTGTGTGCATTTCTGATTGGTGTCATCATCCATGACTCCAGTGCATAGCCAGCATCCCCACCAGATGGCCATATGGGGTGCCCCCACTCGCAAATGCCTGGTACAGCTGTGATGAATGCCAGATGTGGGAGTCATGATAGCTTCTAGGACTGCCAGTACACACATTCATGATAATGCCCTGGGAATTGCACATGATCTGGCAATTGATGGAGGGTGCTTTGATGTGGATGTGCGTGCAGTCTATGGCACCCAGTACCTCCAGGTATTTTGCTACACGGTGGAAGAGACACACATTGTTGGTCCTCTCCTCACAGGTGTTGGGGAAGTAAATCTGCTCACCAGCATGTGGTAGCATGGCATCGAGGAACTGGTGGAGTACTCTGGATGCAGATGCCTGTGAGGCATCCATGATGTCTCCAGTAGGTTTTTGGAAAGTACCAGTAGCTAGAATTCTTAATGCTACACATACCTTGGTATCCACTGGGATGGGTTCCCCTCTGTTGGTTCTAGTTCTGAGTTGAGGCCAACACAGCTCAGTGATTTGCTGAAGTATGTCTCTGTCCACCCTGTAGTGCTCTACTATCTCCAGATCATGTAATCCCTGGTAGGTTACCCAGAGTCTGAACTCTCTTCTCCTCCTCCTTGGTCTGTGGTGGTTGTCAGCATTATCCTTCTCTCCTCCATCAGACTCCTGCACATACTGATGGATCAAAGCAATGGCAGCCCCTAACATTTTTCTAGTTAAAATTCCCCTCGCATGTATACACCAGTGGTGCAGAGTTTGTGGGAAAAAACAGACTGTAAGTTGTTTCCATACTTTATACTGTTGTGCTGCAGATGCTGCCTGTATGATTGGCTGACTATGATACATTCCAGCTGCCACCTGTATTACTCATGGCTTTGCTTTGGCCACTGTGAGTGTTAGAGGCATTAGTGATAATTTGTGCATGATTGCCTTTATTCTGCTGTTGCCCTTTTTTAATTATTTTTTACTTACATCTCCTCCCATTTTCAGCTATGCTGCTACCTGCCAGCTGTATTATTCTGTGCTTTACATGGCCCATTGTGAGTTGCAAAAGTCCCATATTAGTGATTTCTACTTCGTTTCTCCTTTATTGTGCTGTTGCCCTTTATTTCTTTTATATCTCCTCCCATTTTCAGCTATGCAGCCACCTGCCAGATGTATTACTGAGTGCTTTCAATGGCCTATATCCTTCCTGTTTGAACCCCATAGCTAGTGTAAACAGCAAGAAATGACCATCCCCTGGGCAAGGACATGCTTTTCAGTTCATGGAATAAAACTACACAGCCTCAGACCCCCACCCCTTAGCTGTGCTTAGCTAAGCACAAATCTGGGCAACAGAGCTCCAATGTGGTAGTACAGCAAGCATGACACACCTCATGTTAGTTGCTCCTCCTGCCTACACAATAGTGTTACAGCACCTACATGGTTAGGTGCAGTGTAATACTTAGAAGAATTTTGTGATTCAGTATAAGTCCCCTCATTAACATACCCCACTGCCTTAACCCATAGTTACTGCACTACACAAGAGCCTTCCCCCTTAGCAACCACTTCATTAAAATATTACCCTGTTGGCTGAAAATTTACCCTGTTTAGAGATCAGGCCCCCACTGCTGTGGCTGAATAGACAGAAATACTGTGCACAAAACTGTTTAGGTGGGCAATTTTTTACAGATTTTAATTTCAAAGTGAAACACAGACCAGGCTTCATCAATCATAATACAGACAGTCTGTTTAGTGTTTGCTTTCCATCTGATGGACCAGAAGCCAAAGATTTCAGTCAGTGGATCTCTGTAACATGACATTGTGGTTCTTGCCAGAATGGAGTACAACATTGATGTAAATAGTTAAAAACAGAACTAAATACTTTAAAATTGTTGTAAATAGAACAGTTGCTTAAGAGGGTGGATATTTTATATTTGGTAGATGTGACTCCCACATGGTTCATTTACCAAAAAAAATATGTAATTAAAGAGAATGTACAATAGATGGCTGTAACCTTTCCAAACCGGAGAAGTAAGCCTCTCATAGAGGTGAAATGGTACCCTGTTACATCACTTCTAGATGTTATGCAGTAATGAGATAGAATTGCTATGGACTATTATGAGAAGACATGGATGTCTTCCTGTAAAGAAATTTATAAGGCAGAGACAGTATAGGAGAATATCAGTATGGTATGGACTTTTGATTTCTGCTTATTGCCATTGCAGAAAGAGATTCTTATACTGTTTTGGAAGTAACAGTTGCCTTATTTCTGTGGATGTGATTCTTTTGTAAAACAGTGGTACTTTGTATGCTTGGGATTCAGAAACATGCCTTCTGTGAACTTGCAAAGGCTACTGCAGACATGGCAAGAGGCACAATGTGACCCAAAGTTAATTAAAAATTAACTAGCTGGAATGAAATCCACCTGTGTTAATGATGGACTTGATAGTGAGAATGAGATCCATGCAAGTGCAGCTATGAATGCAGTGAAGACCAGTGAGGATGATTATAACCAGCATGCACCAAGTGCATGTACAGGCATAACCTCAGAACTGTATGAGAATGGTTGGAAGCCATTGTAAGTGGCCCCAGACAATGTTTATAGATATGGATTTATTGTTTTAGATGGGGAAGAATTGGATGTATGGGAAAGTAAGAAAAGGGAGGACAGCAAATAGAGGAACATGCACATCGCTTCCAACAACTCCCGACAAGTAGAAAATTGTGATGCCTAACTGGGGGAGGCAGGCATGTCAGACATATATCCTATTAGATTTTTTATTGATTAATAATAGTAATTATATATTTTTTCACTTTATATTTCTGATATTTTCGTTCTATTTCTATTTTATTTGTTTCATGAACTGAGTGTTGTTTTCCTGGAGGGAATCTTCTCCCATGCAGTTTGAAGAATCTTCTGTATTTTCATATAATCAGACTAGCATGTAAATTAAGACTAGATTAAGAAACTATGTGAACAAGAAATATTAGTCATTTAGTTGAAAAGTTTAAAGCTGACATTTATGTAGTACAGCTCTGCAGTGCATGCACTCATGTGACATCACAGCACAAGAAAGAGTAATAATTGCTTTAAATAAAAGCAGATTGTGCTCCTGAACAAGCTTCTGTGCTCATTTCTGTCATTCCAGCCAGCACTCTAAGGAAGCCACAGCACCAAACTGCATGATGTTAAGTAGAGCAGGCCACTATGAGTAGTGTCGAACAGACAAACTATATGCCAGCACAACTAATTGCACTAATCTTCTGGCATTTAGTGGTGCTAGTTTAAACAAAGCTTAAGGAAAAACAAGAAAGACAGAGTGAAAGTGGTTTCCAAAGCATTATATTCAGGTGAGCCTTGTACAATTTAAATAGGAGCTGTGGCTTTTTATACTATGGAATACCTCAAAGTGCAGTGAATTGATTCAGTTATAGCTAATTCCTTGTTACTGGGAAGTGAAATCATCTGAGCCACATTTTTCAGAAACAAAATGGATGGAACTTGTATATGTGATTCTTATTGAAGAATATAGTAATACTATTAAAAATATCCAACAATATATGAAAATTCATCACACTACCAAAAGAAAGTGTAACTGCCTAGTACTCCAGAAAAATCTTTACTAGTCTCAGAAACAGCTAAGCTACTTCTAAATTCTCCCACTTATAACTATCGAACCCCAAATCCCTCCTACCTTTTGCTAGCCACCTCACCACTGTACTCCTAGAACCAGACTGCACTGCACAGAGCACTCTTTCAGTCTGAGCACTTCAAACACAGGAGTCTCTTCCCACAGACCTAAAACAAATGGTAATCATTTGTTATGTCTAGAACCACTAGAGCAAATCCCACAACTATGGAGACTGAATGGCTGAAAGATTGGAGTTACATATACTAAATCCGAGATGTAATTTCTCAGAATATTCACTCTTCTCCAAGATATGGTAAACTCAGAAAAGTTGGTATATATAAGTTCAGAGGGTGTGGGGAGCAAGGCTCTTGCCCCCCACCCCCTGCTAAAGGAAGTTTTGAGGAGAAGGGCGATTTCCAAAATTCGCTCTCCTCTTGTGTTTTCCGCCTTTTTATTTTTTTTGGCTTATCAGCATTTGAAGTGCCAACATTTCAATAAGGAGCCAAAACAAATATCCACCTTCTCTAAATGCTGAAGTCATTTCAAGAAATACTTATTCAAAGTAGAGCTATAGCTAGGATACCTGATGCCTTGGGCAATCTCCCAACTAGCACTACTCCTCAACTAGATTTCAGGACAAAAAAAGTCCAACAGAAGTTAATGGTCCAAAAAAAAAAATTCCTGGCAAGGCCAGGCAATAAGGTACGGATCAAAGATATATACTCATTTCTTGCCACAGTTTTTAACACACACACAACACAGTCAGTATTTTGTATTATTTAAGCAGCAGAAACACTTATTTTGCCTTCATAATTTATTAAAGGCAAATGCTCTGGCGTGCAGGGACAGATTGCCACATCTTATGACGCAGTGGCTATTGCTCTACCTAATAGCTTTCACCCTGGGGAAGCTACCTTTTTTTGCCCACCCCTCTCCCCAGCTTCAGCTTTAAATGAAAGATGTCTGATATAAAAACTATCTACACACTGGTTTCACATGACAAATGTACCCTTCTAAATCTCTATCCACCCTTGTATCTGATGCCCACTCTTTACATTTCTAATAGCCAAACATATCTGCTTTCCTTCATTATTAAAATACCCCATTCCATAGTCCTTCCCCATCTCACTTTACTCCCTAAAAGTTGTTGTTGTTGTTGTTGTGTCTTTTGGCTTTTCCCGGTTAGGGGTCGCCACAGTGGAACTCCGGTCCACTAATGATTGGCAGTATTCATCTTCAAAGTGTTGATCAATGTATTCTGCAATATGTATCCATCTGTCTGCATTTAACCTATTTTTTTCTGTTTGCTTTTCTTTTATAGTTGAACTGAGTCTGACGATTGTCTATGTATGTCAGCATTCTACCCCACAGAAACCACATCGAAGAGCTAAAGTGGGAGCCGTAAGGTAAAATATTGATTTCTGTGGGTATAGAGCCACCATTTTATCATACAAAAAGAGAAAGAATGAAGTGTATTATGTGCAAGAAAAAACATATCAGAAGTGAGCATATGAGGGTTTGAGGGGGGTGAAAAGACAAACATGAAACTCTACTGACAAATGGAGTGACTGGGCACACACAAAGAGGAGTGACATTGGAATAACACATGCATACAAAGGATTGATAAAAGGTATGAGGCATGACACAATAGGAAGAGAGTTGCACTAGCAACAGGGATAAGACTGGTGCTGCCAGTAGCAGGCAAGTTAACAACCTAGCACAGAAGGCAGCATAACCAGAACCGTGACCAGATTGTGATTCAATGTAGCTGATGGCATTGGCCAAGTCACCCTCTGGTGGTTCAGTTGTTGGGGCATGCATTTCCACAAAAACAATGTTTCTCTGCAGAAGTCTATCAGTGCACCTAGCTTGGTTACCAAACTGATGTTAACGGAAGCATCATCCAGCTTCTGCAGCTGCTGATGCTACACATGAGATTGGGCAGATTGTCTTCTAGACAGGAGACTTCAATTCCCCTTAGAGGCACTTACAGCCACATCACTGGACTAAACACAGGTTACAGCAGCAACACACAGTCAAATAAGGCATTCTGTGATGTTGAAAAGGTACCTGGGCCTCTTCATCTTCTTCCACTTGATTCCAACATTGCTGTCTCTGAGATGTGAGATAAGATTGCACAACAATACAGCTACCAGGGGTCTATATCACATCATCAAAAACACTATTCAGTGAACACCTATTCATCGACTCTAAAACAGCAAACACCTTTTTATTGAACATTCACATCAGTGAACATATTTAATAGGCCAAAGAATTAACTGACCGAGATTCAGAGATTGCCCTTTTCTCCACTGTAGAGTGATCTCAGAGTTGGTATACATAAGTAGAGGGGGTGTGGGGGCATAGCCTCCCACTTTGATGGGTTGATATACCATGCTGTGTGTATTGCTTGGCATGTAGGACAGCTAACTCTTTACCCTGGGGAAGTTTTTGATGATGTGTTAGTTTGATGAAAGGATCATTTGCTGTTTTGGGGTTGATGAATAGGTGCTGAATAGTGTTTTCGATGATGTGATATGGACCCAACTACCAGACCTGACTTATATGAAACTAACATGAAAACATCTGTTTTACTGGATATTTATAATAATCTCTGGGTGCTTTGCTGGACCACCTTCTTCCACTTTCCTGCAGGTGCTGAGGGTGCTTTTAACTTAAGTTACCATGCATATAACAATACTGTTCTGCAGACTATGTAATGCCTGTAGCTCTTCTTGGTTGCTAGCCGAGGTCATACCAGGCATCTACCTGTTTGAACTGGCCATTTTAAGGACCAAGTAGGCATTCGCTGCATTCCTCTTGAAGGAGCTACAGGAAGATTTTGGTCACTTTCACACAGAATGCAGGAGTACCCTGCTTTGAAACATCAGGACCTATAAATACCCAGTCCTCACAAGATGCCTCCACCAAGAGGTAAAGTAGAATGATAGACCCTCATGCATAAGGCCGTATATGGTGACTGTAATGAGCAATGACGGGATGAAGCAATTTATAGATGTTTATGCTAGAATGCCTTATCTGACTACAATTTATGCAAAAGAATATAAACATGAGGAGCTTGAAAATGCTATCACCCCTGTCACTACACTTTAGACTTGGATCCTGGAAATTCTCACATTAGTTTGATATCTGAATTAGCCGATACATTTTTTTATTCTGACAATTGTGCTCACACATCAAAGGCCTGATAAAACAATCAAGTTTCTTAGAGATATATTTGTATGTATTAAAAATGATCAGTTAGGTGTGGTCAATATTTATTTATTTGTTTATTTTATTTTAGATTTGTTGACTGGGATAGTCCGACTAGATACATATCCATTTTCAGTGGAGGCTTGGGGAGAAAAGCTCCAATAGTACATACAGGAAAGCATTAAAACAATTGTAGTCTATCATAGCTCAAGCTTATATGGCTACAGACAATCTTGTTTACATGTGCATTTTTTATGCATGGAGGGATATAACTCCATAGCTTCTGGATACAGCACTTGGTTGTACCCTGTGATGCTGTCATGCAACAAGATATCAGGGAATTTTAAACATTAGCCTTTGACATAAAGTACTAGAGCTGTTCATCACTGCATATTGGCAGCATGTGCCCATGTGCATCAGGTACATTCTTAGTATCTGTGCACATATCCTTTGCAGTCACACTATGTATAACTATAGCCAGTGTGTTTATAAAGGAGTCAGCATGTTCAGAGAGAAAAGCAGGCACAGATGCTAGACAAAAATGTCCTTGCCTATTGGAATCAACTCCCAGGACATCTTTTGCAATTTACTAAGTGATCACAGTTAAAAAAGTAAGTAGTACACCTAAATGACAAATACAAGAGCAGCTGATAGACAAAGGATAATCTCAACCTCTAAGATATAAATCTCCATCTTGGTCCAATACTCAGAGATATGCAATCACTCCTAAAGATTCGTATCACATAATAGAGGGTTTTCCCTTTACTGTAAGCATGTAAATTCAAACTCCAATTCATCTTCTTATAGTAGTAGTAGTATACTAATACCATCCAATCAAATCAGTTAATGACTGTACTCACTTCCCTAACCACTAACTCCTTTGCTTGTTTACCTGTTACTCTCATAACTTTTCTACTCTTTCTTCAGTTTTCAGGCCATACTTTTCCTTCATGTTCTGACTCCATTTTTTGTTCTGTAGAAACTTCTGTACAGGTGTTACTGCTTTAACATGAATCCTTGGTACTTTAATGGTTTTAATTTTTGAACTACATAAGTTTGTACCTATGCAAACATTTTATAACCAAACTGCATGCATTTGTGTATTCTTTGAAATATTGCATTTGAATCTTCTGCTTGCACTTTTGTGTCTTTTGCACATAGATCATGTCTGAAAAGAGTCGAAGTAACAGCCTATCCACCACATCAACAAATAATAAAAAAACAAACAGATTAATAAATAAATATGTGACACCACCATTCACAGTTACTCGGACATCTGGGTATTCATGGGGAATTAATCAGTAGATGTGAAATTGTATCATCCAGCCCAAGGTCTGCTGACACACAGTCCGCAGTGGAGATGACAAATTTGATGCATAAAATCAATGAGGATGTTGCCTGATAATGCCTTTAGCTCTGTGTAGACATGAAGGTCATACTTAGTGTCCCCTACCAGGGGACAGAATATACTAGATATTGTTTGTGTTCTCAAAGAAATTACTGTAACTTCAAGTCAAATGTTACCACCATTGATGTGCAGTGATCATGGGGTTATTAAGGTTAATTTGCTGCTAGATAATTCTGCCAAACTGAAATCTAAGCCAATGCACAGAAGGTTAATTACAGATTATAGGGAAACAAAACAGTTACTATATAAAACAAACTGGAGTGAGGTGTTCAGTGGAAAAACTGCAGATGGAATGTGGAAAGTTTTGAAAGAGAAATTGAGTGCAAAAAGTCAAAAAAATTTTTAACATCAGGATCTAGGCACGCGACATCAGGGGGGTATATTTCCATAAGAACAAGATATCTGATTAAAGTGAGAGACAAAAAATATAAGAAATGGAAAACAGGTCGAACTACAACTTTGAAAACTGAAACAAACAATCTGGACAAACAGATTAAGCATAGTGTTAGATAAGATCAAGAAAATTTTGAAGAAAATGTATATAAAGATATTGAGCATAATAGGAAACCTTTTTTATAGATATATAAGATGTGGAAGGAGTAAACATACACAGATTGATAAACTGTGTGCAAATTGTAAAATTTATTCTCAGGCACAACAGATTGTAAATATATTTACAAAATCTTATGCAAAACAGTTTGGCTCCACAAAAGGGGTGGTAAGTTGTCCTAGTGACATTCAGATAACCCCAAATACTGGAATCAAATTAGATTATATTGAAAAAGAACTGTGCAAACTGGATCCAAACAAAGTGCAGGGAGGAGACATAATAAGTAACAATGACTTAAGAACACTTCAGCAAGAACTTACACTAGCATGAATCTATTATTCACTAGGTCATATAAGTATGAAGAGATTCCTCAAGATTGGAGACATGCACTTATTAAACCTGTCTTTAAGGGAAAGGGGAGTAGGACAAACCCAGAATCATATAGACCCTTAAGTCTACTTTCATGTTGTGGAAAAAGTAATGGAGAAGGTAATATTAGATAAGTTATTGTCTGAACTGGATAGGTTGGGACTTGAAACCATAAATCAACATGCATATGTTAAAATAGATCTATTACCACTTGTAACATGATGTTCTATAACAATATAATAGCAGGTATGAATGGAAAATTGTGCTATGATGTGATTTATATAGATTTAACTTCAGCATTTGACAGGGTCATACACAAAACACTGATCAAAAAATTAGTACAACTAGGTATTAATGTACTGTTGATAAGATGGATAGCTGCATGGCTTACAAATAGGACATGGCAAGTATCACACACCAAATGGACAGATGAAATCCTTGGCTACAGTCAAGGTGTCCCACAGGGCTCTGTCCTAGGCCCTTACTGGTTTAGATTGTATCTTTCATACCGTACGTTTTCATCTGAGGTGTTCTACAGTCTATATGCTGACGACCTGAAATTGGATAAACTGATTACAAGTGTTACAGATAAGGCATGGCTGCAAAATAATTTGACTAAATTGACCATTTGGGTACAGGAGAATAATATGTTGATAAATACATCAGAACTAAGCATATGAGATTTGAGAGACATAAATTGAAAGGTGAATATGTAATATAGCACACAGTGATTGAAACTGTAGACTCATTTAAGGACCTGGGTATATGGATAGATTCAGCTATGAGTTTTTTTAATCATATCAACCACTTGGCTAATGATAGTTATAGAACTATAGGTTGTTTAAAAAGATTTATAAAGTTTAGGAAATCAAACATAATGAAGTTATTGTTTGTTAGTTACATTAGACCCAAACTTGAGTATGGAATAACAATATGGAAATCTTATAGGAAAACAAGCATGAATAAACTGTAAAGAGTACAGCGGAAATATACCAAGGGCATCCATGGATATGAAAATCTAAGTTATTATGAAAGACTAAAATATCTGAAATTGTACAGTGTCTCTTACAGATATTTAAGAGGAGATCTTATTCAGGTATATAGGGCATTTAGGGACAACTACCTCTGGGAATGTTTGGGGTTATCAAAAAGTACTAGAGAATCATCAGATGACCTATGTAGAAAATTCTATACGAATGAGAAGTGTACTAATTCATTCTCTGACAGAGTAGCTGATCATACCTCTCAACCTGGAAACATCCAAAATCTGGACAAGAGCCATGAAAAATAGGTGCAAATCTGTTTGCTGATTAACATCTAATTTGAATGCATACTTATGTAACCCCACCCACTCCAATGGGATTATGAGATATCAACTTTCAAACACAAACTGAAGAACAGACAACCAAAATATGGCACCAGCGTCCCCTTGCAGCCATTCCAATGTCCCATTACTTGGCTTTTTCGCCCCCTTTACCATAAACACTAATGTGTGCATACTGCTTTACTTCTACAATGATTTGGATTTTAATTTTGGGTTTTGCAGTACATCAATGCACAAACACTAACAGACATCTGATAAAAAAAGCAATACTGTCTCACAATGAAAATTGACTTGGCATTAAAACTTCTCTGCCCTTGAAACTCACATTCATTGAAACAGCATTGAAACCTGAACCACATCCAAAGAAAATGCATCTGGCCAGTGGTGGATAAAGATTACCTTTGGGCTGTTTCCAAATCATTGGCCCCTTGCACAGAAAACAAGAAACATACATGTGTTCTTTTCTTTGATACACCTTCCTGACTTTATTTAGTTATATTCCTTGTATGATACAGCACATTTGTTATAGAGAGCACATTTTAAATTTATTGTTTGAATGGACATTTCTCCATTAGGTTGTACTGCAGGCAATGAAAGAAAATGCATGAACCAATAATTACAAAACTGCCCAATTCAGAACATTTCCATCATAAAAGTCTACTTCCACACCCAAACTATAAACAGAATGAAAGTAGTGTAAGCCATAGGCATCTTGCACAGCTTCTCACACTTATTTTCAATTTCAGGGGTTTTTTTTTGGGGGGGGGCAAAAGGTAAAAAAAAACAGGGACACATTTTAAACATTGTTTGTATAATTTTGGAAAGTTGCTAGAATAAAATGCTGTGTTACTACCATGCATGTTACTGGCAAGTCTTGAACCCAGAATACTTTGCACTACAGTCAGTGCAACATACCACTATGCTAAATCAGCGGTTTAAGCAAACAGGAATAATGAAACTCAATGGCTATCATTTCGTGAATTCAGTTCTCACTTCTCACCATAGCTCTCAGCCTCTTAGCACAAAAAGCCTGGACAAACAACAAAGCCAGTAATGGGGGAATAGTAAATAAACTGACTTCTCACTCACCATAGCTGTGAATGGTTAGCACAAAAAACCTGGACAAACAACAAAGCCAATAATGGGGGAATACAAATTCTGTTGTCATCATAGCTCTCAACTCTTAGGACAAAAAAAAATCTGGGCAAAGCCTTCTCCTTGTCCATTCAGTTGTGGCTTTGGCTTTATAATATGCAGACATACAGTTAACATTCCTCGAAACTAAACGAAGAGGTGTGCAGAGATACTGCTTATTCAAATCTCTTTTATTTGTAGGGTAGTAGAATGATTAAGATTTTCAATTAAGATTAAATTGGCAGTTAAAATTTAATAGTTACTTAGTCTTACTTTTAATGGTATGGTAACTACAGCAATTTTCAATATGTACAAGTGCAAATAAAGAAACCAGAAGTGGTTTGCGCTATGCAGACCAAAGTCAAAGAACTTGGAACAAAGAAAAATAAGGAAACCTGAAAGTTTTTAGTGTTTTATTTCAGGACTTTTAAATACAATAAATGTGTTGATAGACACTATCTTACATTTTCAAGATTAATTTAAATCTTTTTAATCTCACAATTCAAAAAAATAATGTCAAGGTTTTGTAACCAGTTAATCATGTTAGCTAACTTGGTTGAAAAACAGCCTTAGTAATCAGCCAAACCTATGATTCTACCACAACTAGCACTCCACCTGGGCTCCAATAAGTAGTGTTCTAATAAAACAACTATCTCTCTCTCTCTCTCTCTATATATATATATATATATATATATATATATATATATATATATATATATATATATATATAAAAAAATCTTATAAGCCAATATAATAATATGAAGTTAACCTGTGGGCCAGGAAGCCCCAGGATTATTCTTCTTTGACAAGAACTTTTGTATGTGCAGAAGTGCAAATGCATCTCCCGTTGCAGCTGTAATGGAGTTTGCTGGCTGCTGGAAGGAGGATAAGGACAATCATCAAGGTCTGCAGACTGATCCATCCACTCCATCTTAAGTGCTTTCACCTCAACAGGGAACAAACAAGTCTGACATCTCTTAACTTACACAAGAATGGATGGGTATGTCATGTTCAGGAGGGGATCTTTTAGGCTGGTCCTCTGGACACACACGCACGCATGCACGCATGCACACACACACACACACACACACACACACACACACACACACACACACACACACACACACACACACACACACACACACACACACACATACACACCCACGCACACCCTTTGTTCCTTACCTAATTCCCAGCAACCAAAGCCAGCAGTCAGCATCCGAAGCGGCACCATGCTGCAGTATAAGCCAGCCAGCATTCTTCTCTTGAGCATCTGAAACAGCAGCATAACGCAGCAGAAGCAAAGTCCCTCTCTGTCTAATGCAGCAGAAGCAAAGTCCCTCTCTCGGCAGCACCATGCTGCAGTAGCAAAATCCCTCTCTTGGCAGCATAAGCCAGCCAGCATTCTTCTCTTGGCGGCACCAAACAGTTCTTTCCATCAGCACCAAAAATGACAGCATATAGAAAGCCAGCAGCATAAGCAAAGTCCAAAATGGCAGCATAAGCAAAGCTTCTTCTCTTGGCAGCATTTTCAAATTCTTGGTAGCAAAGCACTTCCTGCCTGCTTCCCGCCAGCCAGAAATGATGATTTGAGCTCCTTGAGCTCAGTTTTGACTGGCTGGTAGCACTGACAGAGCTGACATCATTCCACATGTGATGATGTCAGCTCTGACAGCCCAAAAATTCAAAAAATAAAAAAAACGAAAGCAAAGAAATTGGAAATTAATGGGTGCCACTCGGGAATTGTGGCACCCCTTCATTTGGACCCCAAAACTCTGTAAAAAATGAGTACTTTGAGATGGTTGGGAGGTCTGTAGCTGATGCTTGGAACAGACTACCAAATTACATTAAAGCAAGTACTAGTTTAGATATTTTTAAGAACAGCCTAGACATTTATTATGGGAACAAGTGTTTTGGTATATTGGCAAGCTAGAAGGACATTAATACCCATGCTTGAAACATTTGTATGTATATATGTATGTATGTATGTATGTATGATTCATCTAGTGAGGTCTGCAGTGCTACACCCTCCTTCAGTCAGAATAACCATGCGTCAGATTCCAGCTACCATCATGACTGACACTCTTGCAGTTATATCCATGGCAGGGGTAGTGTACATATGTGAACTGCATATGTACTAAAGCTGTTGCCATGTGCATGCTCAAAACAATAATGAATTAAGGTTTCTTGGACCCTTGGTGGTTTTCAAACCATGGACCACCATATCAACATTCTTTTTTGACCATACTTAAGAACACAAACTCATTTGGATTCATCATCCAAATTACTTGAAAAGACCATAACTGTTGTTATTATAACCAACCAATGTCCATACCCATCAGTTACAACCACTTGACTGTGTATACTTTAAATGTAGTACATGGAATGCTGTGATGACACCCTAAAAATGGGGGGAAAAAGTTTGTTAAACACCTTTCTGTTATTAGTAGGGTGTGTAACAAGCATTAGTTAAGCAACCTAAAGTGCTATTAAGATAACAGCTGACAGAGTTTGCTGGCAAAGACTAGCAGCATAAGGTGAAAAAGTAACACTACAAATAATTTCTCCTTAAAACCAGTTTCTACCAACTTTATCAAATCTCTACTATCCAAATTAAAACCGTGCTCCACATCAGCAGACAATATCCCCTCTTATTTCCTACAGATCACTGCTGATCCCCTTGCTCTTCCAGTATCCATACTAATAAATCGCTCTATCTCTGAATCTACTGTTCCTACTATTTGGAAACAGTTCTACAGCCTTCCTATACATAAAGGAGGTAACTCCTCTGAAATATCCAACTTTAGACCCATCGCTATACTCTCCCCTCTCTCGGAAATTATAAAAAAATGCATACACAAACAAATAATGCAATACCTACTTCAAGAAAATCTACTCACTCTCACTCAACATGGCTTTCGTCCCAGGCACAGCACTAGTACAGCTCTTCTGTCCTTCCTTAATTCTGTCTCACTTGCCAGAGACAATAATAAACTTATTTCTTGTCTTTTCTTAGACCTCTCTAAAGCCTTCAACACTGTCTCTCACCCTCTTCTTTTGCACAAACTCACTAACCCTAATTTCTCAACTGCTACTGTCTCATGGTCTCACAGTTACCTCTCTGATTGCTCGCTACCAGTCAATAAAATGCCTCAAAGCTCACTTCCCTCTTTTCTCTGTTAAAACAGGTGTTCTACAAGGCTCCATCCTTGGTCCACTACTTTTCAATATCTTTACCAATCTTCTCTCCTCTTCCTGTCCTGAGTCATCACTTGTACAATATGCAGATGACTCTGCAGTTATCACTATCATTGATTCTCCAGTTAAACTCATCTCAATTACACACACCTCCTTTAACTCTGTAGAAAACTGGCTATCTGATAACAACTTATTCTCACAAAAAAAAAAAAAAAAGACTAAATTATTACACTTTCTCCTTAAAAATCTTCACTATATCAAAGCTTCCTTCTCAATATTGTCCCTAAACAACACCCCAATACAGGTAGACACCAGCACAAAACATCTAGGTGTTACTATAGATGTCTACTTAAAGTTTGATTTACATATCAATAACTACAGTAAAACACATCAGAAGCTAGGACTTCTGTACTGTAACAAGAAATTTCTTAACAAAAAAGCCAAGTTAACACTATCTAATTCTTACCTCTTACCCACTTTATTCTATACTTCTCAAATTCTAACCTCAACAGTGGACTGCTAGCCAAACTAGAAAAAACTTACAACAAGACAGCAAGATTTGCTGCACAGAATACATATAAGTCTCACCACTGTCTCTCATTGAGAGAATTAAATGACTAGAATCACCTAACTTGCTCTTACTTACTCAGTCTCAGATCATTCACTCTATTATCTATAAACCCACTTACTGTCCGACTCTCTCATCTCTAATCTCCCACTACACCCCAAAAAGATCCCTCCGAAGTTTCAGCCAAGGCCTTCTGCAAATCCATAAACCTAATACTAAAATTGGCCAAAATCTCGACAGTTTCAATCCCACCAAGGCTTGAAATAGTCTACCACTCGAAATCAGGTCACTTCAGCAACTAAAACAATTTAAAACTGTTACTAAACAATACCTGCAAACTAAATGGATCTGTCAATGTAATCAACCCTGATAAACCTTTCTCTAATCCTTTTCTATCTCTCCACTTGCTCTTTCTCCTGTCCCTCCAATTCTATTTCCACTTCTCACATCTACCTACTACAACTAGGATTAAATACTACTCTGTATGATGAGAACACTTTTAAAAATGTATATGATTTTATGCTTTTTGTATTGTATATATTATATGTCTTGTTTATTAATTACTACTCTGGATGCTAGTCTGTTAAACTATGTTGGAGGTTTTATCCTCGGGCATCCGCTGAAAATGGGCTATTAAGCTCAGTCGGACAAACCCAGTCAACAAATGTAAAATAAAATAAATAAATAAATAAACATCTTTGAATGTTGTTAAATCCTACTCTCTGCCACACTTAAATACAAAAAGTATGGACAAATTAATAATTTAACAGTGTTTAAATTTGTTTATTTTAAAGAGAAACATGATTTCTGCATGCTGTCTGTTTAGCAGCAACAGGTGCATTTAAACATCCCATACTCCTTGTTACCTGTATCTGCTAATACATGGAGCAGATAAAGTTTTATACACTGCAAAGAATTATGAATGAATCATCCTGATCATAACCATTATTATGTGTTATCAACATAGATGACAGGATTCACATTTGAAACTTTGCTTTTGAGGTGAAAATCATGACATTCCTTTCTCAAATACTTAAGTTGGTTATGATCAGGGACCCAGTCATAAATATATAAAAATGGCCACAGTAAATTATTCCAAGTTGCTTTACATGCATATGTAGTAGTCCTCTCAAAGCCAGAATAACGAGCATTCAGCTTGATCATGGCAGCATGATCAGCCACCATTTAAAACTACACTGTGTGATTTTGGTAAAATAAATAATTATGAATCTAATAACTAATATAAAATCAATAAGCGCTCCAACTTATTTCACAAAAATGCATGTTAGTCTTCCAAGGCCAGGTGGCAAACAATAATATGGTAAGTTATTTTCATTCATAAATATCTTCCAATGAGTAGTCATAGTCACTTCACTATGATTAAAAAATAAATACATGAATAAGAAAATACATCTCAATCTCTTAATGCAAGCATTAGAGACAAAGGCAAAAATAACGAGGGCCAAAGGGCCAAAATCAGGGACAGAGTTTAAATAATGGTCTTAGCAGGTTTACTATCAAAATGATGAATGGAGATGTGCTGCAGACAGAAAATTGAAAGATGGATGCTTGATTTTCCATGTTGCTAAACATCTCCTTGTTCAAAAGTTCATATCAGCGAATGCACAGTGGTTATGTTGGAATGTGACCATACCAACCACTCTTTTCACATCACTGTCTCTCACTAAATAAACTTCAGTGGCTGGAATTTCTGCACCTTCTCCTACAATCACAACTCCACACTACCTTTTCCATACTCAACAACCCCTCTGCCTGCCCTGCTCTCACCTCCCATGTTACCCTCTACTCCCCTCCAGCCTCTCCGGATTGCTGATCAGAGTCTTCTCTCAGTTTATAAACCTAAAAGGAATATTGGAAAACTAATTTAGAAATACAGTCTCACTAAATTGGAACAAACTCCCTCTCCATATTAGATCCAACCTTTCCTTTCCCTGTTTTAAAAAGGAGCTTAAATCCCACCTAATAACTTGAAATTATGCAGTTGTCTTGACCACATGTAGTCTTAGTCTGACCTGCTATATAACCTGTTGCATCTCCTAACTTTCTTTCTCTGTTAGTAACTTCTGCTTAAACTAACCTCCTAAACCCTCAGCTCTACTACTACAGTCCCCTCCTTTCTCTCCCTCTCCCATTCTCCACACGATTTGTCCTTTTCCCCCCACTCCCTATCAATGTCTATACATTGTCTTTCTTTTGAACAGCAATTAACATTTTGTTTTTACTCTCATATGTAGTACATTTTGACAACTGCTATCAGTGCAACCCTTAATGTTCATAATTTTTTCTTTTGTTTTTCTTTTTATAATTAATTTCATATTTGCATTGTTAGTGTTAATATTTTTTGTCCTGTATGTTTACCTTTGCTTATGTTTGCTGGGGCTCTTTCCCATTGGGTCTCCACTGAAAATGGGTTGCTTACTATCAATGCAATGCAAATAGTTAATAACCTTTTCTTTTTACAATTATTTAGTATTGTGATTGTTATTTAATATTTGTATATTGTCACTTTATCGTTACTTATGTTTGCTGGGGCTTTTCCCCTCAGGTCTCCACTGAAAATGGGTTTGTTTTCAAACCCAGTTAACAAATGTGAAATAAATAAATAAATAATGAGGCTGACCATCATGCTTCTGAAAAAGTATGTTAAGCAGCATGAGACAGATAACCAAAAGCTTACCGGCTGTCATAGAAGAGTATTGCTGCGCCCTACCAGATGTGCCAAGGCAGTGAAAGTTTGAATTCAGCACAAAAAGGGTCTGCTTAATCCCATTTCATGTCTCAGCATGTGCAGTGGTAAATTACATTTCATCTATGATTTCAAGACTGTGACATAAGTCATAAGCCATGATGGCAAGGCATATCTAGGATCACTTGCAGAAGACCATTACACGATTTTTGAGGAGAATGGTGGCAGTAATAATTACAGTCTATCAGTATGCATTTATTTTGCACAATGTACCAACTCTTACTAATTGGATGGCCCTGTTGGAAATGACCTGTTGGGCATGAACATTCAGATCAGAGATATGCCTTATATATGAGAAACATCAGTCCACTCATGGTGCAACACTCAAACATTGGAAATACTTCCTCTTTCTCTCCAGATTACCTGGAGGTTCAGGAAACGGAAATCTTTTTCTGTAAACATATATGTGTGAGTCTATGCCAGGTGTGATTATTATTGTTACATATATGCATTTCAGTGCACCCAGGACTTCAGAGATGCATACAACCAAATTAGTAATGAAATGCAAATGAAGGGAATAAAAACAACTACCATGATTTATAGATATAGCTGTAGCAGCTTGCACATTTAGTTATATAACTGTAACTAGACTAATGCTATGTCCACATAGTAGCAGTTCTCTACTGTGCTATCCTGAACAACTAGATATTCCTTTCCACATGCAGAAGCACAATGTCAAGAAACTTGTTAAGCATTCATACTGCAGGAGTCTGCAATATATTTCACTTGTCACCATTTTATTACTGTGTCTGAATAGCTAGGATATTAAGTATTAAAACCACCTGGGTTTCCAGTGGGAGTAGAAAACTATGCATTCCCCTAGATTCAGCATGTAAGTGATACATGTGTAACAGAGTCCTTATTATATCTCACTCAATGCTGAAGGATCACTTATGTGCTGGTTAGGTTATGGTAGTTAGGGAGTCAACTGCATCATCTGTATTCTCACATTCTGTGACTATATGCAGTACAGCCTGCACTAGCTGAAGCTACAGTAAAAAGTTCTGCTGAGCACAGACTGCTGCCACTGCAAGCATTTTTATAGTCAGAAACACTGAAAATTTCCATGTGAAATTTTTATTTTCCATCTTTATCTGTAGAGTGGAGAAAATAAAATCTCCAACCTGCTGAACTTATATTTATACACTATGTCTTTTTCCCCATTCCCTTCATTTACATATCATTAAAATCTAATTTTGTTGTGCTACTTCCTTTATATCTTATTATGCAATAACTTTGCATACAGTGCATGAAGGAGAGTGCAGGTGACTATGCTACTGCACACCTTGGATCTTTGAAATCAGAGATATTATATGCAAAGTGATAATGTTATGGTGATGCCTTCTGACTGGCCTCACAGTTCTGCCTCATATCTGCATTTTTGGCTACAGTCTCAAATACACATTTTCTACCAGTGTTTCGTAACTGGGCTAATGTGGTATCCACAAGATTCAAAGAAAGTTCTGCTCCCTATATGTACTTGTAAATTTGAAGGATATCTTGGAAACTCTGGTAGTTTTAGGTTATAAAGCTTCCTTTGTCTTTTTATCTATACTTTTTATAAATGCTGAAGACTAAAAAGGTTTAATAGAAACCTATGTGTTCTAGTGAGCTATTGAAAATGCACATTATAAATGATGTATGAAGGGGTGATGTTCCATCTACTGAGACAGTCCCAATGTCTTAGCTTATCTCACCTTATAGTTTTAAGATAAGGCTGATTCAGACAGGCACCACTCCTTCTCTGAAGGAAAAAAAGAAAGAAACATTTAAAAACAATTAATCATAGATGCAGCAGTGAAATGACTTGAATGGGAATTGGTGATTCCAGCTGTGAGTCATTTTTCAAATTTCATTCTTAGAAGATACATTTGATATTGACTGAAATTACTATGGACAGATGGTATGCTGAGAATTATACAATTCTGACAATGTTGTCGCCTGGTAAGTAAATGAAGATCGTTAAGAAGATGGAAGAGACAAAGTAGAAACTGAGTGACACTTCTGTGTCAGTCTGAATTGGTCAACCAAATGATGTTAGTTCTGCCATTGTCTGTTAATCTATGGGAGTTCCAACAGCAGTGGGTCTGGTAAATAAGAATGCAGAAAACATGTTAATTCTTCCAAAATGTGTCTTTGTACTTTGCTTATATAGATGCAGCACATTATATGTTATAACCTTTTGCATAAATTAGTCATTGTTTTATAAGTTGGTATTTTATAATGCCTATACACTTATTCCATGCCAGTCACTAATCCTGGGTCACTGAAGAATGTTTTGTGCCTATATTATTTCTCAGACTGCAGTATGCATATAAGGGAATTCATTGGTTCTCTCCTTTTTGCACAACTCCTGTCTTAAGCAGTCCAAAATGCATTTCTTCCTTAAGAGGTACTTAAATCTGAATGCAGGTTACCATCAATAAATACTTTTGCAATATGTTTCCTATCACAAAAATATGCTTTCAAGATTTCTTACAAATCATTGTGTTGACAGGTGGTATGCCTAGCATAAAATGAAATGCACACATTTTACTGCAGTTGTTAACTTTGTTTCAGTGAGTTTTTTTTCTTCTCATCTTAAGTGGCTTTCATACACAACAATGTCAGCAGATTTTCAAGACGAATGGTGAAGTATAGCCATAGTTCATCATACATAATTCATAGTTCACTATATAGTCGTTAATGATCTATTAGGTTAATAATGCAGATATACTTAGTCATGGGGGGATTCACTAATCCTCCGTGTAAGACTAAATAAGTCTTACACGGAAATGGCCGTCTAAGAGTATGACGTCAGCACGTCATGCATATGCATGAGGGCACGCTGATTCAACTGGAAGGCTAACACAGAGCGTGTAAGACTGCAGGGGGCGTATCGGACTGCCGAGCAGTCCAAATATCCACGCCCCTGCAACAATATAAATGTGAAAATGACAAGTTGCAATGAGCGAGTCTGCTGAAAGGTACACATAGCAAACATTACACATCCCCACATACTAAACCCCTTTGTAATTGTAAAATGTAAACTTTTTATTTCTTTTTTATAATTCCCGATATAGCTGCCCGTATTTGCGCGTGTTTGCACGGGTGTGCCCATTGCTTAGCTACAGTTTGCAATTTCGACATTGAAGAGCATAATAAGAAATGTTTATGCAAATTAAGCCAAATAGCAATAGCATAGTGGTGGAGCCTTTGCACAAAGAGGAGGCATTTCCGGTTCTAGTCCCACCACTCTCCTTTCTATTTTATGTTTTAAATTAGTATATAAAATAATTCCTGACATATATGAATGAAATTTTAGTAAAAAGCACTGAAATTGCCTATGTATTAGTGAACAAAATGTATATATATAAATATAAGAAGGTGAGCAGCATTAAGAATATTGACATATAATTGCCCATAGCTAAGCAGCATTGTACCCAGCGCAGTATAGTTGCCCATAGCTAAGCAGCACTTTACCTAGCGCAATATAGTTTCCCATAGCTAAGCAGCGCTTTACCTAGCGCAATAGGTTTGCGCGGGGCTGTGCACCGCACTAACCAGTGCACTGTCGGGCAACATCGGGCAACGTGGGGCAACGTAGAGCAAAGTTGAGCAGTCACCTAAACACAGCCGCACCCCCTAGCCTGTCTGGACAGTAGTAAAATAAAAAGCAATGACAAGGCTCGAACCCAGGACACTGTGCACCATAATCAAAGTACTGAACCACTAAGCCATGACAGCTTAGCATAAACATACACTAACATACATATACTTATAAATGGAAGTTTAACCATTGCTAAGCAGGTTTGCTGTTAGCTGAGATTTTTCAAAAACGGCCAATGACAAATAAGTGCAGGAAATGAGACATATTTAAGCTCCATAGGTGGGAATACTCGCTATAACTGGTTGTAGCTCCCATCTGTAGTCAGAATGGCTGGTGCTGGACAGGGTACTCACTTTCGAGCGCAACGGTGGGGCATCGAAGAGTCAAAATACATGGTTTGGCTCCTTGTCCACCATCATGAGTCAAGAATCCTGCAGAGCCAGTTTCATGGGACGGAGTGCAAAGTGGAGGCTTGGAAACGGTTAGCTCATGATCTCACCAGTGCCACAGGTGTCCTTCGGACTGGTGAGCAGGTCCGTCACCACCATGCAGACCTGAAGAGACAGAAGCAGGACCAACTGAACCGATGGATACAGGAGGCCCATGGCATGCAAGATGCCCCACTACTGAGTAGGTAGCCATGGAATGAAGTATGTAAGAAATGCTATTGTAGTCTATATAATGGATAGGTATGTCTCAATACCCCTTTATTTACTTCACAGCTGCAGGTGTCCGTGCTGCGAATCGGCAAGCCTATGCAGATAGGCTGCTAAGGCTGCACCACCAGGCAGGTTAGTAATTATTCTGCATGTATTATTATATAAAATAAGTGAGAGAGCCTGAAAAAGAGTGTTGTAACCCATTAATAAAGGTAAAATAAGTCTTGATTAAAAGTATTTGGCATGCACCAAAATATGAAATGAATGAGAGAGCCACTACAAAAGTGTGTAATGTAATTAATAAAGGTATAATTCCTGGACTGTGTCCATGTCACTTTCTTTGATATGTTGTTGTACCCTTGCATTATGGAAATAGTACAGTTGTATTAAGTGCTGTCAATCCACACATGTTTAGGTCCATATAAAGTGGATGAAGGGAATGCCAGTAGCTCTTAAGTATATATACAGTCCTCAACTGTTGGTTCATGGCTAGTATGTACAGGTTAATCTGGCACATGAGTAGCTTGTGATTGTGTTCCCCACAAATGTCAGTGTGCTGCTAGAAATGTAGGGGTCTGTTTAAATGTAGCTGATAATGTCACCTGAAGACAGCCAGATATGTAGATATATGAATATAAATGGAATATATAAATACATAGCAGTAACATCTGCATCTTGAACAGTTTGTATGTCAGATACGGGTTAGGTATATAAACAACTATCAAAACCTATTTCACAATTTAATAGACACTGCCTAGTGTAATATTACATGTAGGGGATATATACCTGCAGTCAGTAGGAATGTAGAGTAAAGTTAGAAGTATATATAAGTTGTTAATGGAGTGATCTTTTTACACCCTACTTTATGGTCATAAATAATGCCATTCCACACCTAAATGGGTATGTGTAATCTGAAAAACGTTGTTGGGACATATGTCCTATTGGTTTATAAATATCTACATGTACTTTGATGCATGTGCCCTGTTCACATACCACAATCTTGGTGGCCTGTTGCCACCAATCAACCCTGCATGCTGTTGGAATGTCCACTGTTGTTCTAAATATGCATGTGTTATGCTTGCTGTTCGACTGTTGGAATTCTTGTGTGTTGGGTTAATGGGAATACTACTGCATTCTGTTACAACTAATTTGGAATGCTGTTGTCTATTACTAACCCATATTGTCATTAAATCCTGCTAAATATAGAACGTATGGGAAGGCCAGTCCCAGTGGACCCTCCTCTCCCACCTCAGCTGGCGATGGCACCTGGCACCAGCATGTCCGGTGCCCAGCCTGGGACCTCCTCCTCCAGTGGCCCTGTGCCACCTTCAGGTGGAAGTTCTGCAGGGGATGGGGCTCTCCCCCCCCTGTGCAAGCGTGGCCAGAGGAGGGACACCTATCACCCTCCGAACAGTCCGGGCTGTGGTGCGTAGGGAGATCAAGTGTTCAGTTGCTGATCCTCTATGCCAGCTCAAGGCAAGAGTGGCACGACTCATGGGTGAGCCTGCCCCTCCTATGCAGCCCCCAGCACAGCCACCCTCTGGGCTGTGAAGGTGCAGTGGTGACTGCCCATGGGTGGGGATGTCAGTTCCACTGTTGCCAAATGTGGGCTCATGGGCTTGCGATTTCCAAACACCCTTCCCCGCCAATGGTGTTCACCCACCCCATATGTTATATTCCGCCCATGTATGCGTCTTGTTTGTCTTGTCTGTTTACCTCCCCAACCTGCCTCCCCAAATATACCTACTTCCCCTACCCCACATACCACTCTCACCTGAAAAAAAAATGGGCAATCTGCTCCCACAAAAAAATGATGCCCCATACATAGCTGCCCATTTTGCACACATGTCCACTGGACACCTAAACTGAAATTTAATTGGCAGTACAACATACTTTGTTGTCCTCACCCCTCTCTCAGGGGTGGAAGGTTTCAAAATTCCATCCAAATTATTAATGTATGCACAGCTGTTGCTGTTAAAGAAACGGGCAGCTATGGACCTTCCCTACACCTGTCCTGCAGATCCCGAGCTGTTTTCTCTACTGTCTTTCCCTCTTTGTGCCCTTTTTCACCACTTTCCTATCTCCCCATTTTCTTTTCTTTCAAAGAAATGAGCGCGGGGGTTAGCGGGAGTAAGCACTTTCAAGCAGTAGTTAGCGGGTTTGCGCGAGTGTGCGCTTGTGTGCGCTTAGCTAAGTATTGCTAAGCGTCAAGCAAACTCACGCAAACCCACTTACAACTGCTTAAAAGTGCCTTAGTCAGTCTG